>NC_085867.1:20208204-20480704 GCF_034702125.1 Engraulis encrasicolus | reverse complement strand
GTCAGGATAAAGTGTTTGCCGCCGCCACGGTCCAGGCCATCGGCCGCTGTGCCACCAACATCACTGAGGTGGCCGACACCTGCCTCAACGGCCTGGTGCTGCTGCTGTCCAACAGAGATGGTGAGACGCTTCAGCACGCTCACTACTTACAACTTGGGGTGTGTTTGCACAACTCACCTGCCTTGGAGATGACCCTTAAGGGGGATTCATACTTGGCGTGACTGGCGCTAGCCTCCTTCATACTTCACTCGCGACCTCACTCGCGACCTCACTCGCGCCGTCACGTGACCCAAAATGACGTCACACGCCGTGGCGCGAGCTGCCGTGGCGCGAGCTGCCGTGGCGCGACGTCGTGCACCCCACATTTTTTGTAACTTGTCGTGCGCCACCAGCGACCATGCAGGTAGGCAGACAAAGCAGGAGTTGCGAAGAGAGGCTACAACTACTGTAGGCTACTACAGAATGGATCCTGCATCATTTTGAGGATAATAAAATGTCCTAGAGAGTTATTCTTCTCTCTTAAATGTTGTTCAGTGAAACAATTGTTTACTTTGTTCAGAAGCACGTTGTGTTCGGCGATCTATTTATAAATTCTGCCGCCAGAACAATGCTCTCACATGCTCTTGGAATGATCTGGCAATGTAGGCTACAACAAAAAATATATGTTTCAATGTGGTAAGTCACAAGTCAGACGTTCAGTAGCCATACAGCAGCCCTGTTTGGCTTTCTATTTTATACATCCGTAGAACTCACGCTGCGAGTTGCGAAAGATACTGCCGTTTCTCTCATGAACAGCAGAGGGCACTTCCGACAATGCGAGCGAAAGGCTTTTGAAGTATGAAGTGATAACGTCATTAATGGTTCTCGCGCCAAACGCGCCAAAGTGCGCACGTGAAGTATGCAGAGCCCTTTAGGCCCTCGGTATGCTTACTGCAGGATATGCGCGCACGGGCATGATTTCGTGCATTAAAGCGTTCACATGCGTATTTCACATCAATTTTGCGCGCGTCAGACACTGCAACCAAACAGCAGCAAGCGTACCGAGCGACTTAGGTTGCTGATCAGAAAAAAACCCTAAAAACACGTCAGGGCGGCGCAAAGACCGCTAGTGCCACTATTGCATGGATTTATTGTTTTTGTTTTTAGTGGGCTATCTAAGAAGCATATTCATTGCAGCATATCAACCATCAATTGCTAATTAATTTATGGGCATTAGATGCCGTTGTGCCACCTGACCTTTTTCTGGTAAAAGAAAATCAGATCAGCAACTTTACAGTGGAATACGCTGGTTTTCATCTCGATTGTCTGTTAAATGTGTTATCTTGGCCCTACCGTGGTGCTAACGGTAGAGCACTCGTCTACCACGCGGCTGACCCGGGTTTGATTCTGACCCGGGCCGTTTTATCATCTCTCCCAACTCTCTTCCTGTCACAATATTCACTGTCCTGTCTCATATCAACAAAATTAAAGGTTTCAAAAGCCCCTCAAAAAATACTTTAAAAAAGTGTAATCTTAGTCGTAGAAAGTGTGGTTTACATGGTGGAATGGATTGCTGTGTTTGGCCTGACCTCGTCTGTACGTCTTTGTGAGCAGAGGCGGTGGTGGCGGAGAGTGTGGTGGTGATCAAGAAGCTTCTGCAGACGCAGCCCACGCAACACACTGACATTATCAAACACATGGCCAAACTCTTTGACAACATCACGGTAAGAGTTTACACAAATTAAATGAAATTACAAATTTAGCGCTCAAAATCCAACATATGATCACAGTTTTCCACGAAACCTCACATGGCTCAATGGACAGTAACCAATGCATTATCTAAATAACTAATAATTGACTTTGAAATAATTCTTATTAGTGCAATGAAGTATGAATAATCAAAAACTAGCAGCATAAACTCAGCAAATGTGCTTGTGTTGTTTCTAGAGTAATAATGTCCTGTCAGTGTAAATATAGTGTCATGTTGCATGGCACAGTGAGGATGATCATGATGTTTATTCCCCAGGTTCCCATGGCGCGGGCCAGCATCCTGTGGCTGATTGGGGAGTACTGTGAGACCGTGCCCAAGATCGCCCCCGACGTGCTGAGGAAGATGGCCAAGAGCTTCACTTCAGAGGAGGACATTGTCAAACTACAAATAGTCAACTTAGCAGCCAAACTCTACCTGACCAATGCCAAGCAGGTAATTAAACATCTCGTCAATGAATTAAGATCATAGTTAATTTCCTCTGGGATTAATAATGCCACAGTTTTATTATCATTGATCTACATGTGTTAAAATCTGAAAGGGGCACACACTTGACATTGTCATCTATCTCTCTTTCCCTGCTCTCTGTTCTTTTCTTCTCTCTCTCTCTCTCTCTCTCTCTCTCTCTCTCTCTCTCTCTCTCTCTCTCTCTCTCTCTCTCTCTCTCTCTCTCTCTCTCTCTCAGACCAAGTTACTGACACAGTACATCCTGAATCTGGGGAAATACGATCAAAACTACGACATCCGGGACCGCACGCGCTTCATACGTCAGCTGATCGTTCCGAATGAGAAGAGCGGCCCCCTGGCCAAGTATGCCCGACGTATTCTGCTGGCACCCAAGCCTGCTCCAGTGTTGGAGTCCGCCTTCAAAGGTGCTATTCAACGACAGTATATTTGCAGTAGTAATTAAAGAGTTTAAGGATCAATGTGCTGGAGTCAGCCTCCGGCTCGATAGAGTCAGCTTTAAGGTCAGGCACGTGAGTTCTGTCATTGGCCCCACTGTCAGCTTTCTCTTGGAGGAAAGAAGGGAAAGGTTGCGTGTACCTTCGACCAGTAGCATACAAGGGCATTTAATAGGAGCAGACGCTTAACATTTGTTGTTGCATTACATTTTGACCACACATTAACATATAGCACTGCTGTGGCCTTGTTTGTGTGTTGTGATATCAGATCGAGATCGGTTCCAGCTGGGCACCCTGTCCCACACCTTGAACAGCAAAGCCACAGGATACCTGGAGCTCTCTGATTGGCCAGAGGTAGCACCTGATCAGTCTGTGCGGAATGTTGAAGTCATCGAGCAGGTATGACTATGGTAGTCTATGTCGCTTTCTTCATGTTCCTCTAAAATACGTAGATAGTCTTTTCTGTCCTAATACTACTACTGCCGGTGGTGGTGGTGCATGTTCTACATTCCAGTGCCATTCGTTAATGTCCCATTGTTATCAAATGTTCCATAATGTGTATAACTTGTCTGTGTCTGTTATGTAGATAGCTTAGTTAGCATCTTTTATTCATTTCCATTCTGTCACAACAATTCTTATTTTACCGTTCTTATTTTACCTATTTAGTGTGTGTTTTATCTTTATTATGGTTTTGCATTTTACTATGGGTTTTGCGCTCATTTTTTGGAAGGCACATACAATTGCCTCTACGTAGTTTCCTTGCCTTTCACATGAGCACCACGTTTAGACCACATTTTCGATAACAGCCATCTGTATCCCCCGCTGTCACACAGATCACAGAGTCCATGATGCCTTCGGTGGAGAAGGGGAGGGCCGCCAAGGCTGACAAGTTTTACTCCGACTCGGAGGAGGAGGAGGAAGATGGCGGATCAAAGGACTCCGGCTCAGACGACAGCAAGAGCTCTGGCAGTAGTGAAGGTGAAGTACCTGTTGTCAAAGAGAAATTAAGAAATGCATGGATGTATGTTTTGGATGGATGAACATACTTTTTCATCCCAAGCTGGTGCCTCTGTGGTGATAGAGATTAACAGTAAGGCAGAGCCTTTTTTAATTATCTTTTGTGTACAGTGCCCAGTATATTTCAGTAACTATTGTTCATTGTACTTGAGTAACTATTTTCTTGAATGCAGTACAAAATGTCAAGTTAAATCTTTCTTTTGCTAATTGTACCAACATGACACATTTATGTTCATGAATGTGTCCCTCTCCCTCTGCCCTTCTATTTATTCCCTTCTCTCCCTCTGTCTTGCTTTCTTTCTTTCTACCTGTGTGTGTGTGCTTCTGGGTTGTTGTAGCCTCTTCGAGTGAGTCGGAGAGTGAAGAGGAGGAGTCGTCGTCTAGCCAGAGTGGCAGTGGCAGCGCGAGTTCCGAAGAGGAATCAGAACAGAGTTCCGACTCTGACTCCAGAAAGAAAAAGAAGAAAACCCTTGAACGGAAGAAAAAGCCAAAGAAGGAGAGCAGTGGAAGGTGAGGTTGGCCAGTGACTAGAACAGTGCTCTAGTGTGCATCGCTGGAGTAGTTGAGGGTGTCTGTCAAGACTTGGTACACACACACACAAACATAGTGGAGTTGGGTGAAGGCAACATATTGTGAAGGCAAGGCAATAGCTATGTAATCCTCCTATGAACCCTTTACTGCCCTATTGGCCAATTACTGTAGTGTGTTTATGTGTGTGTGTGCACGGTATTGTGTTTACTATTATATCCCATAAGACCTAACATATATTCCGCTCTTTCGTCCTCAGTGACTCCGATGAAGAAAAGGATCATGGGAAAGGCGATGCCTCTTCGGAGGACAGTTCCTCCAGCTCCAGTGAGGAGTACTCCTCTGACTCCGAATCGGACTCTGGGGTGGCACCCGAAAAACCCAGCAAGCCCAAGCCCAAGCCCAAGGCCAAGTCTAAGGCCAAAGTAAGAGCTGAAGTGTTGACGGCGTATTATCCTTGGCTGTGTTTCCCAATAGCTTAAGGAGTACTTGTGCTTGCTATATATGGGTTCTAAATTTTGTTTATAACCTCACTGCGCAAACCTAGCTGCGCACAACTCAACCTGTGATTGTTGGAAACAGCTGTCGGTCAAAAAAATTAGGTCACGTGGTTGTCTGCCAGTGTCTTGCCCCTCCTCATAACATCGTGTTGATAAACACTGAGAATCCATATATATAAGTATGAGGCACCACCTTGGCAATGTATCAGGAATAGGTATCTCATCCTCACTAAAAGTCAGACAGTCTTGACATTTACTGGAAGTATGCTGGACAGTAATTTTTTTATGTAATGTACATTAAAAAATGTCTCTATGCATGTAGTTAAGTATGCACCTCTCTTTTCATTTTGATTTCCTTCTCTTTCTTTTGCCATTCGCCTATAGGTGGTGCAAGAAACAAAGAAGGAGATCACACTTTTGGATCTGGATATTTGTGAGTTGTCACCAGTGATCACCTCACACATTTGAACTTGTCATACCCTGCTCAAATGTATTCCATACAAATGTATTTCATGAAGTATTATAAAATGTTAATAGAACAAGGCATTTTTGCACTTGGACGTGTTGCATGTGGTACTTGAGTACAGCGCATTGGCGACAGACACCATTCTGTTCTATTTCATTTGATGATCACATTCACCTCCATGATGGAGAATTGATGGGTTGGTTTTCTGTCTTGCAGTTGCCCCTACTCCAACTATGCCCACGTCCAACTCCAGTATCATCTCCCCCAGTCTGCTGTCCGACCTGGATGGCCTCTCTCTGTCCAGCACGCCCTCAGCCATACAGGTGAGAGAGCCCCTATAGCATCACTATATTGTACATCTGAAGAAAACAGAAAGGAACACTAAATAACTTGAAATAGTTTATCTTCTGGGGATGCCCCGACAGTTTTGAGGAAACAAACAAACTCAAGCAAATCCGTTCTACTCGTCCAGACGGCGACACCAACGTTGCCAGATGTTTCCACTAAGAAAGCAGACCTTTTGAGTGAAGAGAGCCCAAAGCTTTTTTTCCCGACCATACAGACACTGCACGTACAAACTACAAACACGCAGCACGTTGCTTGATTACAGTATGATCCTTTATAGACCTACTTCCCCACTCTTGAATCAATTGCTCTATTGTTGGGTTTGTTTCCTGAGTTAAAGGGTTTTATTGGTCAGCATTGGTCAGTGTTGTTCCTCCTCCTGTTGGGGAATGTGTGAATGCCAACCTCAAGAGCTCCTGAATCAATCATACCATTGTTGGGTTTATTTCCCAGAGTTAAAGGATTTTATTGGTCAGCATTTGTGAGTGTTTCCTCCCTACTGGGGCCTGTATTACAAACGGAGTTAAACCTACTCAGAACTAACCCAGGTAAACCGGGGTTGACAAAACCTGGCTACCCTGACTGGGGGTAATCCATACTACGACGCTGATTATATTAATCTTAATTATTATAAATAACTAACATTGCCAGACAACCAGTCTCCACCAACAAAACAGCTTTATATTGGCGGTGTCTATACAAAGTATAAAGGGACAGGGCATTTCTAACTAACTCTGCAATCACAAAAGATTGTAAATTAATATGTGAGCGTTAACTTCACTGACGGTTCTTCAGAAGTGGCATAATACATTTTGAAATGTGTTCTGCGCCTTTACGCGGCGGAATGATCCTCACTCCCTGGACCAATCGAGATACCAGCCAGAAAGTAGTTCAACCCAAACTTAAGCAAGATCATAAATTGCTAATGCCAGGTTTGAGATGTAGAGTAAATTGCCATGGCAGCATACCTCGCTTCAAACATATCCACCTTTCGTAGTATTATATGGGTTAGTCTGGAAGTTACACTGCACATAAACCAAATTACTCTCAAAGTAACCAGTAACCCCGTTTCGTAGTAGGCTCCTGTTGTGGAATCTGTGAATGCCAACCTCAAACAGTCCTGAATCAATAGTACTATGGTTGGGTTTTTTTTGTTTCTGTTTGTGTATTTATTTTTTCTATTGTTTATTTTCAGTGTCTAGTTGTTCAGTGCTTTTACCCTCCTATTATGAGTGATGTGTGGATGCCAGCCTCAACCTGCCCCCATGTGTCTGTACTGTAGATTTGTCCTGTGGACTTCATCCCCGTGTCACATGAGTTGCTCCACCGGATGAGCGGTAAAGGTTTGGGGGCTAAGTACCATTACCCCCGGCAACCGTGTATCCATGGAGACGGCATGGTGGCGGTGGAGCTTAGCATAACCAATAGCAGCGAGCGAACGCTAGAGGACGTCCACTTTGGAGAGAAGAGCGGGCAGAATATTCACGGCTTTGACAGTATAGGTGAGTGGATGATGGCCGTGTCATGGATGCAAATGATAACATGTCTTATTTGTTTGGCTCGTTTGACTCCTTGAGGAAGGCCGAAAGGCCAAAACGTATTGTTTTTTTTGTTTTTTTTTTAAGCCTTAATATTTGTCTTTTTTCACGTTCTACATTTTCCAATCCAAAGAGCACTTCAAATTAATAACTTTTTGAGTTCAGGAAGCGCTCCTAAAATAAATGTTTTGTAACATGTTTATGTGTGTTCTTTTGGGGTGTATGTGTTGTCTTAAGAAGCTACCATAAAATCAAACGTACAGGTAGACAGAGACACACAATAGCACATTGTAAAACCCATTTTCTCTCTACCATCAGAAAGCCTAGAGGTTGGTGCGTCAGTCACTGCGTCCATGGGCATAGACTTCAAGGACTCCACACAAGCAGCCAGTTTTCAGCTTTGGTAAGAGGCATCCTAATCAGGTCTTAATATGCATGTGTGCCTAGGACATTTTCAATGCAAAGTATGTTGTTGAAAAGAAAACAAATATTTCTAAGACTTACTGGAATACCATTTTTGACATTCATGATTAGTTAGATAGAAAACACAATGATTGGTTTTTTTTTAACGTGTTTGTTTGTTTCCACCCCAAGCACAAAAGATGACCAGTTCTGAATAACTCTGATTTTTAAAAAAAAATTGAATATTAGTGAACTATGAGATTAATGAGGTTCCGTTTTCATTATTTTGTTTGTTTCTCTCCCAAGCACTAAAGATGACCAGTTTAGTGTGTCCATCACGCCGGCTGTAGGGGAGCTGTTACTGCCTGTTACCATGACGGAGCAGGACTTTGTCAAAGAACAGGGTGAGACTGCCATCACTAACCAGCTCTCACTGACCACTAGACACTTAGCAGTCATCAACATGAACTCACAGAATTCTGTGAAGTGATCACGACCACTTGGAGTTCCATATCTGTGGCAAAATCTGTGAAACTGCACATTTTGGGCCCCATGTAGAATCCGCTCCAAAGGATCCCCCCAGCCATATAGTATCTTTTTAACCCATTGTGTCCTGGAGCAACATATACGCTGCATTGAGGTTCTTGAGATTTGAGCTGTTTTATTGAAAATGTGGTTATGTTAGAGCTGAATGAACACATTGTAGTACAAAATGAAGGTTCTAGCTTTTAAATGCAACTTATTTCATGTTCTTATGTGCTTCGGAGGCTGAGATATTTAGGTTTTAATAGGGAGAAGGCATCGGTAACGCTTTACTTTACGGTACAGTTACCCTATGTAATTACTGTGTACTTTCTGGGTAACAACAGGGTAACAGAGAGAAGTTACATGGTATCTAATGGGTAAAAAGGGGGTAATTACAAAGTAAATACCATTAATTGGGAAACAAAAGGGTAACAGAGAGAAGTTTGATGATTAGATGGTTAGAAAATACCCAGTAGTTCCATAGTAATTCTTGAGATATGGATATTACATAGTATTTACTTTGTAATTACCCCCTTTTTACCCGTTAGATACCATGTAACTTCTGTCTATTACCCTGTTGTTACGCAGAAAGTACACAGTAAATACTGTACCGTAAAGTAAAGCGTTACCGGCATCTTTTCCCAAAAAGGGCTTAGGACAAAATGGGTTAAATTGGACTGTATGTGGGCCCCCTATATATCTACATGGTGCCCTAGTGACTCAGTCACACTACCCCCCTGAACCACACCCCTGAAACTGCCACCGATTGTGTGTGCCAAGGGGCTGTGTTCATTTCACAGAATTCTACGAGGTTGCAGTCACTGAGTAATCACCATCACTGATCATTAATCACTAGTCATGGAGTAATCATGCATTACCATTGTCTCACTAATCAAGCCAAGTCATTTTGTAATCAAAACTGTAATGCATCGTCAATCACCACTATTGCACTGCTCCATTGCAAGAACATGTTTAACATGCTTGTCACGCTTGAGTGTTAATTTGATTGCAAGCCTTTTCTCCCTTGCATGCCGTAGCGGCTCGTTGATGAAGTATAGGTGAGTATCGAATAGGTGGCATGATGGCAATAAGTAGTTGTTGAGAAGAAACGGTTAAGCAAGTTAAAAGATGCACAGGGCCACCAGAGAATGTTGCTATCTCTTAGTTTAAAGGCCAGAAGGTTGAGGGGACAAATGTTGCTCAACAACAACATAAATGGAGAAGTGGAGAACAGATATTGTGGCATTGGAGACTTGATTTTATATTCGGATGTAGAAATCTAAAACTGTCATAAAATCAACACTTCCTCAAACCCTTGCTTGTTCCCGGAATCTAATTCATATGAATTGTTTTCCTGTATGGGACAATGTTATAGCCTAGTAAACTAGATTAACCAGCCTTGCAGCAGAAAATGTGTTTTGCCTTCTCATCAGGCTTTATCTGGCTCGACAGGCTAAGGGTCTGCAGTGCCTGTGTCGGGTAGAGATTCAGTCTCATTTACTCTCTTAATTGTGTTGGGCAAGACTTGTCACCTGGACTATAAACCAAAGGTTACATATGTAACCGGGGTTCTATGAGTTTCGGATGACCGCCAGGCCTTGGCAGTCACTCAGAATACTGACGAGAAGATTGCCAAGTGATGATTGTCAGTTCTGCGGTGAGCGTGCCTTGAATTCCGGAGGTAGGCACGCCTGTCTACCCTGTCACAGGTGACTTTGGTATGAAATTATCAACCTGTATTGGAGCATGTGATGAACATTCAGTGCTGAAAGTACCGCCTGGTGGTCAGGAGAAACAAAATAGAATGGCCTTTTGTCAACCTCTGTGTTTCCTTACATTTGTTGTACAGCTCCAGGCCTTTTTATTAGAATACCATGAAAAAGTTGATTTATTTCCATAATTCCATCAATAATGTTAAACTGTCATGGATTGTAGATTCATGGCCCAGTTTTTTAACTATTCCAATCATTATTTTTTTTCTTTTTATATACGTTGGCCTTCCAGCTCAAAAAACCCATGAATTGGGGAATTCGCATTATTAGAATATTGTTATAAAATCACTTTTTTCTTCATCAAAATTCGGGGCACATTAGATCAGTTGAAATTTGGTACTTTCTACATAACATGCAATGGTCAAGACTTGGTTAGGACATTCTCTGTCTTCATAATGGCCATGATGCGTTTAACATATCTGGGCTTCCATAACTCCCATGCACTGTTTTTGCCATTGACTTCAATGTTAAACGCATCATGGCCATTATGAAGACAGAGAATGTCCTAACCAAGTATTGACCATTGCATGTTATGTAGAAAGTACCAAATTTCAACTGATTTAATGTGACCCAAATTTTGATGAAGAAAAGTGATTTTATAACAATATTCTAATAATGCGAATTCCCTAATTCATGGGTTTTTTGAGCTGAAAGGCCAACGTATATAAAAAGAAAAAAAATAATGATTGGTATAGTTAAAAAACTGGGCCATGAATCTACAATCCATGACAGTTTAACATTATTGATGGAATTATGGAAATAAATCAACTTTTTCATGGTATTCTAATAAAAAGGCCTGGAGCTGTATATATAGGCTGTGCAGTGCTGTTTAGTAGTAGGCCGAAGAGTGTGCTCCCCTTTTCCCTTTCTTTCTTTCTTTCTTTCTTTCTTTTGTGATCTCTATACAGCATCACTGTCTTTTACACTGAAGAGGTATGTTAGGAACTGAAACATTAATAGCATATTATGTTATGCTCTAGGGAAGCTACTTGGAATGAACGAAAGCTCGGCAACAATCAACACAACACCAGAAAGCACATCGACAGACTCCATCGTCCGAAAGGTGGTAACGGTGGCCAACCTAGGAATGGTTCCATCGGACAAAGACACTCTTCTCAGGTCAGATTTACTCAACATTACATTGACACATGCCATTGGATGTATATATATATATATATTTACATGCATACAATTTTTGAATTTAACCTGCAGTTGCAGGGTTACAATTGGGGCTGGCTGAATCGATGGCGATTGTTGATGGTGTGTGTGTGTGGGTTTTTTGTTTTTTTTTTTAACGGAAGGTGCGAGTTGAATGTGCCTGCTTAGACGCGGCATGTACCGCATGTTGTAACTGAGCTGTAATGTACCTAAATGACTAACAGGTAGCAACTGATGAGAGCATTTGCTATGAGATGAACTCCATAAGCGGTGACAAGGAACAATTTTGTGCATTTTGCAGTGCATTCATATGGGAGAATGTTGATTTAATGAATACAATTACACATTTTGGCATTTAAATATAGTCCATTCAGGATTCAAACCGAAACATCAGCTGCAGCTTCTGAAGCTGCGCTTGTCTTGTGAATTTTGTCGTTTCCTTTTACATGTCTACCTCTTGAGTTATTTAATAGGCTACAGTACCTTGACAACAAGATTGCATGCCACATGTTTTCTGTAAGCATACAATTCACTTTACACCAGATGACAGATGAAGTCGCTAAGCCATCAGGGACCATTTGCATGAAGTTCACAGTGCATTCATTCCGGAAAATGATAAAATTAAATGAAATGAAATTCATTAGGGCATGGACAAGGGGTATTTTTTGACTTGGTCTTGCGTGTGCTAGTGCGTGTGCGTGCGTGCCCTTAGTTTCATCTGTAAGTAGTCAGATAACTGACTGACTAGAAAATGCTGTATACATGAAGCCTGTTCTTTTTCTATTCTAATTGTTGTTGGTATTAACCATGCACTACATGCGTGGCTTCCCAGGTTTGCTGCCAAACTGGTGAGCAGTGGTGTGCTGGTACTGGTCAGTGTGGAGCTGAAGGAAGAGACAGCCCAGCTGAGAATCAACACTGAAAAGACCGTCATCGGCTCCATGCTGTTACGAGAGCTCAAGGCCGCCCTGGCCTGACTTGCACGTCCTTAAAGTTACCCACATGGAATTTGGTCCAACCCCAACGCTTTCCAAATCAATACTACACACTAGGGTGCATCAAACGCCCCAACGTTTTGAAAATACTGCTCTGCTTTTGCAGTATTGTTCCTTTGGATGAACATGACTCCCTTGTACAATATTAGCAAGTTTGGTCAATGTTAAAGGGTGCCACAATAGTCTTGACATTTTGAATGGCAGTGAATTGGTGATTTTAGGTAAAGAAGTGTGTTTTTAGACTATTTTGATCAGAAGTATTTAGGAGAATCATTTGGCAGAATGCTCCAATTGCCTTTCCAATTTCCCAGAATTTGAAATCCCTAGTGCACGTTTTTGCAGACCTCCCTTTTGCTAGGTTAAAGCCCCTATGCACTAACCTTTTCAGCCATGTTCGAACACCCATGTAGCTATCCTTTAGCCATCTTTTGGGTGCCTGATGTTCTAGGGAAGTGGAAAGACAATGGTAGTGTTCTTCCAAATGGTTTCCCTTCCTAGTTTTGAACCAAACTGCCGTAATACAAACTTCAGTGATTTAGCTAAAAACACCCATTCACTGCTATTAAAAATGTCAAGCATATTGTGACAGCATTTAACACCCTTTAAATTTGCTAGAAAGGAGATAGTGCAAAGGAACAATCCTGCAAGAGCAAACTTTTGATTTTCAAGGGGCGATGGATGCATCCTACTACACGCACACATTGTCAGTCTCTCACACAGTGGTCGTGTGTGTTCACCTGTCTTCCAGCCTGATCCAGATGAATATGAAGTATAATCATGAAATTTGAACTTATGTGTTCCCCCTCTCTTGCATACTTTCCCCAGAATCTATGAATGGGGAAGTGATATTATCATTATTATGTGCCATCATTTCAATGTTTTGTTCTTGGTGAATCAGAAACCGGTCTAAATAATTGTAGCTTTAATCAGTACCTATGAAGTCATCTGTAAAAATCATCTGCACTTAATGTTATTAATTGAACGTTGGGGTTTAAAATTCATTTTAAGAAGCGGTTACTGTTACCCTGCAGCATTCCAAACCTGTTGTTTTTTGTACTTTAAGTTGTGTTGTTCAAGTGCCTTTATCTGAAGTAAATATGAATAATCATCCTGTGAAGTGAGAGTGAGAAGTGGTTCTTTTTCATAGCGGTTCAAACTGCATCTTGATCTAGTACATTTTAAAACGTACTAAGGATTTGGGTGGATTTGAATCTGCAACCCTTGAATCTGCGACTCCAAGACTAACTTCCCTAACCATGGCTGTATTGCAGAATAACTATTAGTCATTTGGATCTAAATGAGAGAAAAAACACCTTAGAAACAGAAATTTGAAAATCAACTTTAATTCTGTTTTCTTTGAAAAGAGGGTGGTGGTGTCCTTACAATATCCTATCTGGATTGAGGTCATAAATTGTGTTTAAAAAAAAAATCGTTCCGCTTATTTGTGACAAATCAATGGAATGCAATTCTTTATAAAAAATTACAAAACCGTACAGTACGAGTGTCCTCTCAGATTGTGCGTCCCATCAAATGTTTTATACATAAAAAGAAAAGGAATACACCTATAAAGCAGTCTTTTGCCTATATCCCTCCTTCAAAACATACAGGTGTTTGACTTGTTCCTGAGCATTCCGGAGGCATCCAATATCCATCTGTCATCCCCATCCATGATTCATAGGGGTTACACTTTCATTCACATTCTTACATCGTTCATCAATCCACTCAATTCATCCACTCATCCATAAATCCAGTCACCAATCTATTTATCTTTCATCCATCCATTTCCATCCATTCCCATCCACACCCATGTCAAAAATACTGGATAAGAGAAAGATAACGCAAACCACGCCCACTCAATGCAAAAGCGTGGGCTCAAGTTGGGTCTCCTAAGGGGGCGTTGTCCCCTCCTTCTTCTTCTATTTTTGAGGTGTTTGCTCAAGACATGCGCTACCGCCATCTACAGCGCTAAGGTGGCTTGATTTATTCTCAACCTCAGGACTCCGAAGGTCTCCTAACCGAAGGTCTCCTAAGGGGGCGTTCACCTGACATAAAGTGGATACCGGAAAAGAAACAAAATGACGCTTCTTCTTAGATCCACTTTCTTTGCCCATGTCATCCATTCATTCTACACTCATTCAACTAATATACACTCAACTCATTCATCGATGCACACTCATCCTCATTCATTTAGTTATCACTCTATTAATTCATCCACCATCAATCTATTCATCCATCCATCCATCCATCCACTCATCAACCCCCTTCATGCCCATGGTCCCCAGGCCCCTGTGGGTCCTGGGTCACATTTGGGGTCGTCGTCTGGGAAGACGATGGGCTTGGAGTCCTTCTGGTAGTGCTGCAGCCGGCTGAGCAGGAAGTCCACCATCCTGGGGTAGAGAGCGGACACGTCGTCCCGCTCCTCTGGGTCGTGCTCTATGTTGTACAGCCGCACGGCAGCCTCTTCGGGCTGGGGGGGAGGAGGGGCCTGGGGGGCACCAGACATGGAGCCTGGCTTGGGGAACCACAGAGGACAACCTACAAGAGATACACATGACGAAGAACACTGAGAACTACACAGGGATCAAAAAGATATGGTCACAAAAATGTCAAAACAAAAAATGACATTTATACGTTTCAATTTAAGATTTAAATGGTAAAAGGCTGCTGATTTAACATGCAGAGTTTCCATAACAAGCTTCTTGTTAGCAAAATGATTATGACTAGACTTAACCTGTTACTTGCAATGCTATAACTAGACTGCCTGTGCAGTCGCCTTCGACTGCTTAAGGTATATCCCCGAAACGCGATGCTTCCAGTCCCCAATCATTCCTACCACTCCCGTCCACCTTTTCATGAACGTTTATGATAAATACAAAATATAAAATAAATATATTTAATATCTATACATAGATCAATGACGTGCATAGGCTTAAAACCAAATGACTATTGTGAAAATGAAGGGAAAAATGGGGCAAATGGTAACACTGTTTTAATGGTTCACTATTACAGTGGATATACCACATTAGGTACAGTGTAATAACCAGTGTAACAATATTTAATACCACGTCATACCAGTGTGACACCATGTACCAATTTTGTACTTATATCATGTAGGCTATTTGTGTGTAAGTGGTATTACATGGTATTGCATATTTGTACACTGGTATTACACTAGTATTACATGGTATTACATATTGTTACACTGGTTATTACACTGTACCTGGTATTGCCTATTTTTACACTGGTATTACAGTAGTATTACATGGTATTAAATATTGTTACACTGGTTATTACACTGTAGGCCTACCTGATATGGTAGATTTACTGGAATGGTGAACCATTAAATTAAGGAGTTACCGGGCAAATCAATCCACCCAGTCAGAAGTTATGGGCCAAATAAAAATTCCACCATTTTGAAAGTGTTGACCTCCAAACTCGAATCAGTTCATGAACCTACACTGCAGTATTCACACACCAAATCTGGGACAAATCCATCCACCCGGTCAGAAGTAATGGGCCAAACAAAAATTCGGCCATCTTGAATTCGGCCATCTTGAAATTGTTGACCTCCAAACTCGAATCAGTTCATGAACCTACCCTAGAACATTCACACACCAAATCTGGGACAAATCCATCCACCCGGTCAGAAGTTATGGACCAAACAAAAATTCGGCCATCTTGAATTCGGCCATCTTGAAAGTGTTAACCTCCAAACTCTAATCAGTTCATGAACCCACCCTAGAGCATTCACACACCACATCTGGGATGAATCCATCCACCCGGTCAGAAGTAATGGGCCAAACAAAAATTCGGCCATCTTGAATTCGGCCATCTTGAAATTGTTGACCTCCAAACTCGAATCAGTTCATGAACCCACCCTAGAGCATTCACACACCAAATCTGGGACAAATCCATCCACCCGGTCAGAAGTAATGGGCCAAACAAAAATTCGGCCATCTTGAATTCGGCCATCTTGAAATTGTTGACCTCCAAACTCGAATCAGTTCATGAACCTGCCCTAGAGCATTCACACACCAAATCTGGGACAAATCCAAACATCCGTTCAAAAGTTATCGCGCTAAGACGAATGACCTTACGCGGCGGCGACGGTGGTGCACGCAAAACCATTACATCCCCGACGCTCCGCATTTCGGGGATATAATGACATGGCGCTTGTAAGGACTGAAATGGTTGTAGCTCAATGCTATGCATATTTATTCATTTAAAGGCTTTTATAGAACGTTGCGAAAACGAAATGATGCCATCTTCACCTGGGTAGCCAGTGAGTAGTTTCCACTGCTTGTAGCGGATGGCGGCGTGGACGTGGATATCAAAGCCATCAGACTGGTTGAATCTGGAGGGGGCAAACCCAAACCCAAACCCAGGCCCAGGCATATGGCAGAGGTCTGGAGGCAGGCTCAAGGCGGAATCATAAGTACCTGAGTAGAAATACAATCATCAATTACTGATATGGGAAAGAAAAGGACCAGATTTTACTCATTTTGACCTCTCAAAGCAGGCTCTCTGGTACTTGAACAGGAATGGAGTCAGAATTTAATGATATAGGAAAAGAAAAGGGCCAGATTTTTTACAGTGCATATTCCTGGGCTTTGTGATCATGATCAAAGGATTCTGATTTATTTTAAACATCACCATTGAAATGTAACCCATGTCTGAGTGCATTATGCAGCTGTGTGTTATATGTTATATCTGTTGTACAATGCATATTATATGTTATGTGTAGTGTTTAAGCATCTGGACACCTTAGTGTGCGCTCGGGATCAGTAAAGTTACTCTACTCTGATCTACTACTCTGGAGTGATTACCTACTAAGTACGTACAGGGGTTGGACAAAATAACTGAGACACCTGTCATTTTAGTGTGGGAGGTTTCATGGCTTAAGTGGACCAGCCTGTTGGCCAATATTCATTAATTGCACATTGCACCAGTAAAGTGAAATGTGAAGGTTCAATAAGCAGGGTCAGAGTACAGTTTTGCTCAATATTTTGCAATGCACACAACATTATGGGTGACATGTCAGAGTTCAAAAAGGATACATTCTTCGGTAAATTCTTTGTGATGTATCAAGAGCCACAGTACCCAAGGTAATGTTTGCATCAGTGTTAATTTTGTCGACTAGACTAAGACTAAATATATTAGTATACTAACCTTTTGAGAGTTTAGTCGACTAAATAATGACTAAACAAAAATGATTTGTGAAAGACTAAAAGCAACTAAGACTAAGAACTAACTTTTAGTCGACTAAATTCTAACTAACAAAAATGATTAGTGAAAGACTAAAAACGACTAAGACGTAGACTTTTTTGGGGGCTCAGACATAAATTGGTACACCACAACTAAAACCTATAAATTAATTGTTAATTGGTAATCAACCTTTAAAGGGACACTATGGGATTAAAAAATGATTTTTTTACAGCTGAATCGATACTTATTTGAGTCATTAGTAAATTAATGCTCTGGACCACTTTCGCAAATGTCAGACAAATCCTGAATGTAACTTTTAGCAGACTGACCCTAACGAATATTGGGGGAGAAGCTTCTCAAACAAAACAATATTATGTAGTATCTCCAATCGAGGTGAAGTCGTCACATTTGCTACAATGACTGCTGGACAGTAATGCTTTATAGGTGTACATTCTCACCACAAGATTAGCTAGGTTAGATTTAGAGACAGGCCTGACATTGGCACATAAGTCTACATACAGTAATGTCCTTTTAAGACACAGTGTTATACATTTGCTATTACCAGAATGACAATAACCAAGTCCTAGTGCATTACTAAAGGCCCTGTGTTTTATTGTATTGTGACTTAAACTAAAGACTAAAATGCTTAGACTAAAACTAGACAAAAATGTTGAGGACTTTAAGTCGACTAAATAATGACTAAACAAAAATTATTTGTGAAAGACTAAAACTAGACAAAAATGTTGAGGTCTTTTAGTCGACTAAATAATAACTAAACAAAAATGATTTTTGAAAGACTAAAAGCGACTAAGACTAAGAATGGACTTCGACACAAGACTAAGACTAAGACTAAACTGAAAAATGGATGACAAAATTAACACTAGTCTGCATACCACCAAGAAGGATGAACCACATCCAACAGGATTAACTGTGGACGCAAGAGGAACTTAATGACACTAAAATGACAGGTTTATCAGCTATTTTGTCCAACCCCTGTAGGTCAAAACAAATTCTAATCATGATACAGAAACTCAAACATGTCATTCTGTATGAAGTATAGAGTCTTTGATTGAAAACGTTTTTTTTCCCAGTTTGCTGACTGTTGAATTTCACAGGCAATCAATGACACATGCAAATGTAAAACAAATGCATTACTTACAAGGCGCATTTTCGACATAGAGTGGATCAATATTATGTAGTATCTCCAGTCGAGGTGAAGTCGTCCCTTTGCTAGAGTGAAGAAGGAAGTAATGCTTTATAGGTGTAATTAGATAAAAGTCTGTTTTTTTATTTTACAGCTTTACTTTAGTGAGTTTACATCTTTTTTTGCATTTGCAGGGCCCTATATTTAAGTAATGAACAAGTTTCTGGTTATCAGTCATAATAATAACTTTACATTGTTTACATGGTGTGCATGGGTATGTACTATATGTATAAAGTAGTACTGTACTGATCCATCTAAATACATTTCATTACAATGTGTAGGAATGAAATAACCAGACAATTTACAAGCGTTTTCAAGAAATAGTAAGGCATTCCACTGGTGGAATGGAGTGACACTACTTTATGATAAATAGCACCTCACCTAAGTGTTTTCCACACGTCGAACCCGTCCAGGCCTTTAGACATCTGGGCGGAGCCATTGGCCAGATGGAGCAGCGTGGGCAACCAATCAGAGATGTGGATAAGCTCTCGACTGAGGGATCCGGGTTTCTCCAGCAGCGGGCTGTTGACCAGGCCCACGCCGCGCACGCCCCCCTCCCACAGGGACGCCTTACGACCCCGCAGCGGCCAGTTGCTGCCCCCCAACAGAGTCTGCCCTCCGTTATCTATAAAGCCAAAACAGGAAAAGAGGACATAGTATTTCACATTTTTTGTTGTAATTTTTTATTTTCAGTAGTATTTACTGTTTCTTGTTGTGCTTTTGTTGGCAGGCCCCACCATTTTTTAGTACTTCTGCACTATGAGTTTAAACACTTGACTTTAAGTTTAAGATTTTGAATATTCTGCACCAGGCAGCAGTAGACTTCCTTTGCAGAACTTTAATCCCCGTCAGTGTAGATCAATGAAGCTATCATAAAACAAATACATTGTATTATTATCAATGTAAAAGATATACTGTGTAATGTTGTTAGTAGTTTATTTTCTTTATGCTGCCCATTCTCAAATATCATCTTTTTCAGAAATACACGTATATACTACAACCCATCAATTAATTATTCATCATGGCTTGGGAATTTACACTTTTCATTCATCAATAGGTGGATCTTCTCAATATGAATCTGTAATTTTAGTGTTAATTATCACCATCATCATCAACAACAACAACAACAACAACATCATCATCATCAACAACAACAACAATAACAACATCTATAGAATATATATAAAGATAATAATAATAATAATAATAATAATCATAATAATGATAAAAATAAATAAATAAATGTTCATGATGCCTGATTAAATCATTGATGAAAACTGTTACCTGCGGAGAAGATGAGCACAGTGTTGTTCCACAGGTTATGAGCCTTCAGTGCATCAGTCACATTGCCCACGGCCTCGTCCATAGCACTCACCATCCCGGCATAGATCCTGCGGGGCTTGTCTTTGATGAAGCTGTAGGGGGCAGTATAGTGCTCCGGAACCTGTAGAGGAGCGTGCACTGCTTGGAAGGCCAGGTACAGGAACAGGGGCTGCAGAGTACATACCATTAGTTAACTTTGCAGTACATCACACTTCATTGACATCAGGTGATTATACAAAAGGCAGCTTTCTGAGCAATGTTCCTGGGCTGTGTGTCCCAAAATCATTTAAAGGGACACTGTGCAGGAAATGGTCAAAAAAGGTACTGAAACTATGCTGCTCATTGAAACTTGGCTGGCTATTGCCAAATTTGATCTTTACATGAAAGTTTACTAAATAATAAACAAATATTTTCCAGTATGGTCCAAGTACAGTCCTTTTTGCAGCTAAAAATGGCTATTTTAGGAAATTCAAAATGGCGGACCATGGAGAAGATCCCCCTTTTCATGTATGAAAAGTGCACATTTTCCAGTCATAATGAATACTTAGAAATTGATGGTGGTGGTAAGTATTCATGAAAAAGGTAACATTAATGAATGGGCAGCATGAATTCTGGAAATAAACAACTAAAAATCTCACACAGTGTCCCTTTAAGTAGTTCAAGGATGAGGTGCCCCCTAAACAATTTATCACATCACTAAGTGTATTGCACACAATGATTTCATAGGGCTACATACAATATTTTTTCTCACACATGCAAATAAAATGCTAAAATAGCATACATATAAACTTTCAGTGATGATGTGAGACCTACTTCTGATATATTAAGTATTATATTGAGTATTATTATATATTAAGTATATACATCATACAAGTGCTACTTAGGCTTAAAGTGATAATGTACCATTTTTGGAAATAAGGACATATTACACCTCTCCTTGAGTTAAATGATTGAGTCATATGAGATCAGCTTGCGGCTAGGTAAAAAAAAACAATGTTAACTGCTAGTTTGGAGATACAATTTGCGCTGCCATACTCAGAGAACGGCAGGAAGTACTGGAGAAAGGTAAAACTCAATCATTTATCTTAAGGGGTATATGAGCTTATTTCCAGAAATGGTTCAGTATCACTTTAAATACTACTTCAGGGTTTTTTGGACACAATAACATGCTGCTTGGCCTGTTTATCATCAAACCACTTTCATGAAGAGAACTTGGGTCATCAGCAGCAGAAAACTTGTGTTAAACATTCCATCAGAAAAATTGGAGCCAGTCATGCTGTTGCCCTGGCCTGGGCGAAAGCCGACTGTTGACTCTTTGAAACACTCTGTCTCAGTGGAGGGTGGGAGAAGGTCTGATCTTACTCTGCCATTTAAATTCACTGGAGTTCCGAATTGAAATTAAAACCCATACTGTGCTTTATTAGCATGGCTGTTACGAAATAGTGTCGCAAAAGCATACAAATATCAAAACAAAAGTGTGAATAGTGTTACCTTAACCAATCAGTAATGGACTTCACGGGTGAACTGTTTGCTGATTGGCTAAACAGTGAGCAAACCGAGCTAGGAGGGTGTCGCCAGACTAGGTGCGGAGCCAAAATCTTTGGCTGGAATAAGCTACATAGGACTGCTGCACTGCTTTTTGCTTCTTGTTTTTCCAAAGTCCTTTTGGTCGGGGTCACATAAAATCCCTTTCTTGCTCATGTGACATTTTATATCTCTCTGTCATCAGGTCGTTAGGAAAAGAACTGAGACGCTGGGATTCTCTCTCTCTCTCTCGCTCTCTCTCTCTCTTTCTCCTAATGTATGACCAGGATGTGTTTGTACCAATCATTCAACGTAACACAATGACAATGCTAATGACCTTTTTGTGGTCGTGTTTGCCTATGAGGTCGGTAGCTCTCTGTGAGAAGAGCTGGGTGGAGTATGCCCCCTTATAAGCGCTGGCCACCTCCTCTCCGTCCCGCAGGTCCAGGGCACAGCGGGTCACGTTCAGGGCAGCAATGTAGACACAGCGATGGTGGCTGTAGTAATCTTCAGAGCCCATCAGGTAACCTGTAGGTGTGTAGAAGAGCAGTTAAGTAGCCTAGCCTCCTGATGGACAATGTTCCGCCAGTGGAACGCATAGTGATAGTAATTGAAAAGATTTTACTGCCATAGTGCTACACCATGATGACATTACACTGACCCTTAAGCAATACATTATGAATTGGGCATTGTCATTCTGGTCACAGCAAATTTATATCCAAACATTGTAGAATCTGTTGACTTGTGCATGTTTGACAAAGGAGCTATGGAGATTTCACAACATTTTGAAAATGTGATGTATTGTGTGGTGTTGAAGTGTATTACGGATGGGGCTGTTAAAAACACAAAAGCTATGTAGCTCCCCCATTGTTCAGCCAGTCTGTCAGGCAAACAGTTAAACTTCAGTAGGCTGGTGCCAGCTACTAGTGCATCTGCTCAAATTCAATTCACTCCAGCAACTAGGGAAAGTTCCAGGGAGTGAGATGAAACTGACTGATGCATTAGACTAAAACAAACTATGTAGTATGCCTATTCCACCATTTTAGAGAACTGCTATTTAAAGAATATGACTGGAACTGAATGTTAGCAGTCCAAGGCCATAGCTGTCTTTTGCCTCTTTTCCGCTGCCGGTTTTCTGGTAGGCCTACAGCTCGACAAAGTGCGACTCGGCCACCACTTTTTGCCTCACCATTGAGCTGTGTCATGCCTATTCGAAAAGCAAAAAGTGGGGGACGAGTCGCACTTTGTCAAGCTGTAGGCCTATCAGAAAACCGGCAGCGGAAAAGAGGCATTTGACTCTCAGTACAGTCTTCTACAGATTAACATTAGGTACAGATATAATGTATATACTGTATATATGAAGTATTAATCCATTATGTCACAAACAAGGCCATGTGCTTTCAAAATCACCTCTCTTTTATACATATATATTGATTCTGAATAGGACAGTGAAAATCATGACAGGTACAGTGTAGGAAAGAGACATGGGAGGGTTGGGATATGACCCAGGCCAGACTCGAACCTGGTTCCTCATGTGCATGCAAGCCCACTCATGGTACAGTGCATCAGCATAATGCGCCACTTCATTAGACAGAACCACTTCCTGCTAAAGGGCACTCACCAAAGTAGGAGTCGAAGCCGCGGCGTGTGGGTAGGCACTCCTTGCGGTACATGCCCAGGTGCCACTTGCCCACCATGTGTGTGGCATAGCCGGCCTCCCGCAACCTCTCAGGCAGCAGCTTCTCCTCCAGGGGCACGCAGTACGGCTGGCACGGCCAGATGATCTGGTGCTGCATGCCCGTGTGGATCTGGACAGAGATACGTGTATGAATTTGTTATAAGTCAATGTAGGAAAAAGATCACATTCAGATTCTTTTTGTTGTCTTGTTCTCTTATTCATTCATTCGAGGGTTAGACAGATGTTCGGCTACAAGAGCATATACAGTTTATACACGTAGTTCATATGCACTCACTGGCCACTTTATTAGGTACACCTTCTTAGTACTGAGTTGGACCCCTGTTTGCCTTAGGAACTGCCTTGACTGTCTGCAACAATTGTCTGGTAGGCTGTGGTGTTGCAGTGATGCTAAATCGCTACTTAGGGCCCCAAACTGTGCCAATGAAATATCCCCACACCATTAAACCACCAGCCTGAACTGTTGGTAAAAGGCAGGACAGATTCATATTTTCATATTGTTAATGTCAAATTCTGATCCTACACCATCTGGATGTTGCAGCAGCAATTGAGACTCAAACCACGAGAACGTTTTCCCAATCTTCTATTGTCTAATTTTCGAGAAACTGTGAATTGTAGCCTCAGTTGTCTGTTCTGACAAGAGTGGCACTCTGATCGTATGCTGCTGTAGCACATCTGCCTCAGGGTCGATGTGCTATGCATCCTGAGATGCCTTTCTAGCAGCTTGAACCTATCTGGCCATATCCTCTGACCTCTGGCCTCAACAAGACATTTTCACCTGCAGAACCGCTTCTCACTGGATATTCTGACAATTCTCTGTAAACCCTATAGATGGTAATGCGTGTGAATATCCCAATAGATCAGCAGTTTATTAAATACTGGGATCAGTCCTTCTGGCACCAATAAGCCTACAGCAACCATGTCACATTCAAATTCACTTCAAACACCTGTCCATTCTGATGCTCGGTTTAAACT
Source organism: Engraulis encrasicolus (assembly GCF_034702125.1). Classification (NCBI taxonomy): domain Eukaryota; kingdom Metazoa; phylum Chordata; class Actinopteri; order Clupeiformes; family Engraulidae; genus Engraulis; species Engraulis encrasicolus. The sequence goes on along the minus strand of NC_085867.1, from coordinate 20,456,882 downwards.
GCAGCAGATGATCTCGACCATGTCTACATGCCTAAATGCATTGGGGAGCTGCCATGTGGTGCTGTATAGCTGATTAGAAATGTGTATCAAAGTCAAGAGTAGTTGGACAGGTGTGCCCAATAAAGTGGCCGTGAGTGTATATTAGGCCGCTTCTGAACAATATCAATTCTGACCCCACTGGACAAGACCTTCTTCCTGTAGTTTGGCTGCTACTCTATTTTAATGGCTGCCTACTCTATTTTTGATTTAATTCTCAAATGGCATAGTGTGGCACGTTGTAGGCCTATGTGTTTTCTATTCAAAATAGCAGACCTAACGTTTTTCAAATATGGGTTTTGAGCAGCATTAAACCTATTTTCTTACCGGTAGGCTACTGCGCACTAGCTGTACATTTTATACGGTGCCTGCTGCTACGCACCTGTGCGCACTTGCCTACTTCCACCGCTGAACATGTCAAGAAGTAAGCCTAAGCCATATCACCCAGTAATTATATAGTTATAATAAAATGCCCACCTGGTATTTCCCGGTCATCAGCTGGTTCCGAGACGGAGTGCAAATTGGCTGCACATAATAGTTGTCCAGTTGCACCCCACTTTTGGCCAACTTGTCCAAGTGTGGCGTTTTGATTTCGGAACCATGAAAGCCCACATCATGCCACCCTAGATCGTCGGCTAAAATAAAGACAATATTAGGCGGCGCTGCGTCTATGTGTGGAAAATGTAGGCCTACGTAAAGGGAAAGTAACAGCAGGCCGTAGTGCAATCTTCCCATCCTTGCATATTAAACTTGTTAAACATGTTAAACCAGCTGTCTAATGTCATGCAAGCATAGTGTAGTTTGCAAATATGGGTCTCTTTGTTATTCTCCAATCCAGAGCCATCTAATATCAGAGTTACGCCACTCCCATAGACCTCTATGGACCAATCTTTCCACAGCAATGGCGGCTCTCATGGAGCCTCACGGAGCGTTAACATGGAAATCCCCATTGACTTTAGTTCTATTAGAAGTTACTTAGTTCCAGGAGGTGGCGGTAGAACACAGAAAATGTGGTAAAGGTAATGTAATTTGTTTGTACTTAATCTTTGTTTGGTATGTGATGGTTCTGTGTTAGTTTCCAACGAACAGAAGTTTACTGTTAAGAAACATTTTAATCTACGCGAATCACATCACCAACCGACTTCCTGGTCCCCGGTTTGCGCAACTCTGTTATTAGATGGCTCTGCTCCAATCCAAAGAACGTCTATAACGTGCTTTGTCCAATCTCCACTAATTGCGGAAGAGGCCGCTCTGTTGACCAACCAATCCGATGAGTAGCCTAAAGTCAAGTCAGAGAGCCGAGATATGTTTGTTTCCTGTGCTGTGCTCAGCTCTCGGAGGTTTGTACTGTAGCCTACTGGATCGTATGACTGTAATTTAATGATTCTCTGGTCATCTTAGAGAGCCGACAAGATAACCTTTCTACATTACGCAGCGCCACGTAGCGTCTATTTTTGGAGAGGAATTTTGCTGCATGTGACCCACCTGACTCGCATGCCGGTAGACAAAATACGCACTTTTGCGTACGACGACGCACATGACTATGCCCATCGCTTTAAGGGCCCTTTAACACTACCATACCACAATCTCCCCTGGAACGTGCTTTAGCGCCCTATTAAATAGGTTGTTGTTGTAATGAAGTGCTAGCTTTTGAAGCAGTGACACTTTGAGTTTCCAAGCTGTTGACAGGCGCTCCCTGTCTCCATCTGGTGGTGTCATTGACAGTTCCTCTATATACTGTCAATGGGTGGTGTAGTAGAATACAATCTAAAACAGTCGTGGATGAACCTTGGTGAATCATAAACCAGACGAAATAATTGTAGCTTTAATACCTATGAAGTCATTTGTAAAATTGAATTGAATCAATAATGTAATGTCACTTCTGCTGTAGTTCTATAAATACTTGTCACTCCACTGCATCTCCACATCTTGTCTGTATAGGCTATATGTTTTCATGTTTAAATGTCTACACTGTCCCTGTATTTTTATATTTTTGTGTATAGCCTATGTACTCTTTAGATTCCATGTTTGTATGTGCCATGTGTCTTGTACCCTTTATGTAAGGAGGACACCCATCTTTCTTTTAAACTGCGAAACTAGTTTACCTACAAATGAAGTAAACTGAACTGAACTTTAAATCATGTGAACTTAAATGTTACTGATTGAACGCTGAGGTTTAAAATTCATTTTATTAAGCAGTTACTGTTACCCAGCAGCGTTCCAAACCCGTTGTTGTTTTTTGTACTTAAGTTGTTTTTTTTCAAGTGCCTTTATCTGAAGCAAATATGAATAATCATCCATTGAAGTGAGAGTGAGAAGTGATTCTTCCTCATATCTGTTCAAGCTGCATGTTGATCTAGTACAACTGTGAGCGTGTAAAATGTACTAAGCCACTAAGGTGGATTAGAACCTGCAACCCTCTGAGCCCAAGACTAACTTCCTTAACCAATAACTAATATTCCTTTGTATGCAAATGAGGAAAAACAATAAGAAACAAAAATCTGAAAATCAACTTTAATTCTGTTTTCTGTGAAAAGAGGATGGTGGTAAAAAAAAGTCATGTTGGTAAAAAAAAAACTTGTTCAGCTTATGTGTGTCAAGTCATAATGGAAATCAATCTTTTACAAAAATACAAAACCGTACAGTATCAATATCCTCTCAAACATTGTGCGTCCCATCAAATGTTTCATATATTAAAAAAAAGCAATACACCTATAAAGCAGTCTTTTGCCTTAAACCCTCCTTCAAAAAATACAGGTGTTTGCCTCGTTCCTGAGCAACAGTTTCACAGGATGTTCGGAGGCATCAAATATCCAACTATCCTCCCAATCCATTCATTCACCTTCTCACATCGTTCATCAATCAATTCATCCTCACATCCACATATCCACTCATCCATCTATTTCTCCTTCATCCATCCATTTTCATCCACACCCATGTCATCCATTCATCTACACTCATTCAAATATACACTCATCCACTCATCCATCGATGCCCACACTCATTCTCATTCATTCATTCATCCATCAATTCATTCATCCACCATCAATCTATTCATCCATCCATCCATCCATCCATCCATCCACTCATCAACCCCCTTCATGCCCATGGTCCCCAGGCCCCTGTGGGTCCTGGGTCACATTTGGGGTCGTCGTCTGGGAAGACGATGGGCTTGGAGTCCTTCTGGTAGTGCTGCAGCCGGCTGAGCAGGAAGTCCACCATTCTGGGGTAGAGAGCGGACACGTCGTCCCGCTCCTCTGGGTCGTGCTCTATGTTGTACAGCCGCACGGCAGCCTCTTTGGGCTGGGGGGGAGGAGGGGCCTGGGGGGCACCAGACGTGGAGCCTGGCTTGGGGAACCACAGAGGACAACCTACAAGAGATACACATGACGAAGAGCACTGAGAACGACGTACATAGGGAACAGGTATGGTCACAAAGGGACAAAACGGAGAAAATTACATTTCTATGTTTCAATTTAAAGGGGTATGCCACTATTTTGGGGCTTAATACAGTTCAAATCGTTGGCTGGGGTTTATAAAGGTGGTAAAGTGTCTTATTTTTCATGTAAGCCGTTGTCTTGCTTTAAGACAAGTTAAAAGAGGGAGCATGTCGCTAAGCTAGTGAAAGTCAATGGATCCGTGTAGCATACAATGCTACACGAATCCATTGACTTTCACTAGCTTAGCGACATAATAGTGGCATACCCCTAAATAGTGGCATACCCCTTTAAGATTTCAATGGTAAATGCTGATTTAAACCCTTCATGCAGAGCCTCAACTACAAGCTTCTTGTCGGCAAAATGATCATGACTAAGACTTAATGGGTGCATCTTAATATGCGACCTTGCCTCCTCCACTTGCCTCCTCCACTTGCTTCTCGTCATGATGACATCACTGACAACAGCATTATATTTCAATATCTTGCAAAAGCTCAATTGTAAAGTATTTTTCTCATTTGCAATTGGGGTGGTGAATGAAAAACAGTCCCTCAAAAGTTGTTGTGGCGAGGCTGACAGCTGGGAAACTTTATCGTTTTCTCCACGGAGGAGGGGCCAGGAGGCGGGACGAGGAGACAAGCACAAGTGGAGGAGGCAAGGTCACATATTGGGATGCACTCAATCTGTTACTTGCGATGCTGTAAAGACAGCACTGGTATTATGCTGCTGCTGAGCTTTTACAGGCAACAGTGAGGGATCGTGGCCGATCCCACCTGTATGATGTAAGGACTAATAAGGTTGTAGCTCAATGCTATGCATAATTATTCATTCACTTGATTTTATAGACCGTTGCGAAAACGAAATGATGCCATCTTCACCTGGGTAGCCGGTGAGCAGTTTCCACTGCTTGTAGCGGATGGCGGCGTGGACGTGGATATCAAAGCCATCAGACTGGTTGAATCTGGAGGGGGCAAACGCAGACCGAGGCCCAGGCCCATGGGTGAGGTCTGGAGACAGGCTCAAGTCGGGATCATTAGTACCTGAGTAGAAATTGAGTCAGAAATCACTGATATAGGAAAAGAAAAGGACCAGATTTTGTACAGTACAAATTCCTGGGCTTTGTGACCATGCTCAAATGATTCTGAGTGTGTTATACAGGTGTGTGCTATATGTTATATCTGTTGTACAATGCATATTATATGTTATGTGTAGTGTTTATGCTTCTGGACACCTTGGTTTGCACTCGGGATCGGTAAAGTTACTCTACTCTAATCTACTGTACTACTCTGGAGAGAAACTATCTGATACTAAGTATGTACGCCAAAACGAATTCTAATCATGATTCAGAAACTCAAACATTCTGGATCAAGTGGCCTTTTATAAAGTCTTTGATTCTTAGTTTTTATCCCCTCCAGTTTCCAGACTGTTGAATTTCACAGGCAATCAATGACACATGCAATTACAAAACAGATGCATTACTTACAAGGTGCAATATCGACATAGAGTGGATCAATATTATGTAGTATCTCCAGTCGAGGTGAAGTCGTCCCTTTGCTACGGTGAAGAAGGAAGTAATGCTTTATAGGTGTAATTAGATAAAAGTCTGGTTGTTTTAATTTACAGTTTTACTTTAGTGAGTTTAACTCTTTTTTGGCATTTGCAGGCCCCTATAATTAATTCATTATCGTAATTAATGTGCTACAACAACAAGTTTCTGGTTATCAGCAATATTAATAACTGTACATTGTTTACATGGTGTGCATGGGTATGTACTGTACGAACATGCATGTTTGTATGTACAGGAAGTGTGTGGGGTCAGGGGACTAAAGGGTGGTTTATGCCTCCAGTCCAGCGTCCCTGCGTCGTAATGCAGTGAGCCGCGCAGTTAACGTAGTGAAGCCCCCCCCATCACGCAGGTACTCTGGGGCACCTCCCCAAAATTGTGTCTCGACGCAGGGAGCGACGGCGTGAAAGGGCGAAAATAGGTCTCTGATTGGTCCTCTCTACCAGCCTGCTCTGTCCTCGAGTCGAGAACAAGCGCTACTTCCTTGTTCTAACCTTCGTCGGTCTACGGACTGTGAGCTCTTCATTAAATAAGTTGCCCGTGCTTTGTTGTTTGATTTATTTACACGAACCAAAGACAATGCGCTTGCAAGTTACGACGCTGAAGTTATTTGGACAGTTGAACAGTGGTTCCGAGGTCGAGGAAACATTCCGCTTCGTCCTCGACAAATGAGCCACTTCTTTGTTCCAAACTACCACTGTGGCTGCCAGTGCGATCAAACATGCACGTGATATAAAGATTTAATGTTTCATTTTCATTCTCGTCGAGTCTGTGATGCTAAAAAACAACCGACACGTCTAGTTTACTCTTTGTATTGAAGGCAGTTTCAGCGTGGAATGACATCGCGCAGACCGTGCTTCAAAACAGGGCATAAACCAAAATTAACTGCATCATGGCTGCGGCAAGCTCACTCTGTGGCACAAGTAGGAAGCATAACCCGCCCTTAACAGGCAAAGGTTTCTGTGACGAGGTGTGCTTTAAAGTGTGGGGGGGGGGGCAGAGAGGTAGTGGGGCACCAGAGAGACTTCTAGGTCAGGAGGAGGGCTTCATAGGTGGTGCAGGATTGCTGCAACATGATCTCCAAAAATTCTGTGCTCCTGGACACGGATGTTAAGGACACAAAATCCGTGTCCAGGAGCACGGATTTTGCCAAAATTCCGTGCTCCTGGACACGGAATTATTTTCCGTGATGGACACACAGAAGTGCTCTCTCTATACTCCCACAGCTCTACGTTGCCACAGTCTTGTGTTTTCTCAGGATTTTTCTCATTTCTCAAAAAACATTTCTTACTGACAGGTTAGGGTTAGGGATTGTTTTGGTCTGGGCAAAGCTATTTTTCTTTCATTCATTGAGTTTGATAGCCTAGCAACCAACTGGAAAAGGTTTTTCTCAAAAATATGTCTTAATGACAGATTAAGGTTAGGGAATGTTTTGGTCAGGGCACAACTTCAATTGCTATAGCATTATTTTGTTTAGGATTAGCATTTGGTAAGTCAGCCTGATCTCCAAAAATTCCGTGCTCCTGGACACGGATGTTAAGGACACGAAATCCGTGTCCAGGAGCACGGATTTTGCCAAAATTCCGTGCTCCTGGACACGGAATTGTTTTCCGTGCTCCTGGACACGGAATTATTTTCCGTGATGGGCACACGGAAGTGCTTTCTATAGGCTATTACCACAGCACTGTGTTAACTCTATCATTAGAAAATACATACCAAATGCTAATCCTAAACAAAATAATGCTATAGCAATTTAAGTTGTGCCCTGACCAAAACATTCCCTAACCTTAACCTGTCATTAAAGACATATTTTTTTGAGAAATACCTTTTCCAGTTGGTTGCTAGGCTATCAAACTCATATAATGAATGAAAGAAAACTAGCTGTGCCCAGACCAAAACAATCCCTAACCCTAACCTGTCAGTAAGAAATGTTTGAAAATAGAAAAATCCTGAGAAAACACAAGTCTGTGGAAATAGGCTATAGAAAGCACTTCAAACAATTCCGTGTCCAGGAGCACGGAAAACAATTCCGTGTCCAGGAGCACGGAATTTTGGCAAAATCCGTGCTCCTGGACACGGATTTTGTGTCCTTAACATCCGTGTCCAGGAGCACGGAATTTTTGGAGATCATGTTGCGCGGTGAGTTGTCATGCGTCGGGATGGAAGCAGCAATTTCAGCGGTGTTATCCAAAATACCTCAAGTTGATTTTCTAAAGGACGTTGTTCTGTTTTGGTTCCCGACCTGACGGCGCTTACGTGACGACACGTCCTACGTCACAAAGCTTCAACGTGAGTGGTCGAAGTGTCATGTCATTCATATGAGGTTGCTCCAACCGCGTGCAAGCATCTTTTGACTAAACCCCGCCTGCGGAGACGCGTGAAAGGGCAGTGTGCCAGTAGCCTGTTACTTACAGGCTACTGGTTCACCAGGAAAGCCTTTCGTAAAGTCTTCACGAAAATAATAGATTAATTTTCACGCTGACTATTCACTTGAATTGCCCCACTGCTGCTATGGTTATCCAAACGTCTGCATGGGCGGGGAGGGGGTGCTGACAGAACACTGCTGATACACTCGGGACTCACTAATTCGACGACCTTTCGGTACTTAAGCCTTATGTCCCCTAAACCTAAACCTAAACCTAAACCTAACTCTAACCTTAACCCTACTTCACCCTAAACCTAACCCTAACCCTAACCTTAACCCTAACCTTGACCCTAAACCTAACCCTAAATTGCTTGTTTGAAATGTTTGATTACCATGTGGCAACAGTCGGGCAATTCAAGTGAATAGGCAGCGTGAAAATTAATCTATTATTTTCGTGAAGACTTTACGAAAGGCGGGCAATAACGTGAATGCACCACGAAAATTAAGCAATTTTTTTTCGTGAATACTTCACGAAATGAGTGAGATACGGTTGCATGGTCATGATGGAATAGTAGTAAAATAATGTAGTGTAATGCAGTGAAGTGGCTACCCTGGACAAGGGTATTATGGGTTTGAGATTAACCAAGTATATAGTAGTACTGTTGATTCATCTACAGTATATTCATTAATGTGTACAGTAGGAATGAAATAACGTGCAAATATGTCAGTAGTTAAGCTAATTAAAGAAGTAATAAGGCATAACGTGACACTACTTTAAGACAAATAGGAAGCAACTCACCTCAGTGTTTTCCACACATCAAAACCGTCCAGGCCTGCAGACCTCTGGGCGGAGCCATTGGCCAAATGGAGTAGCGTGGGCAGCCAATCAGTGATGTGTATAAGCTCTCGGCTGAGGGCTCCGGGTTTCTCCAGCAGCGGGCTGTTGACCAGGCCCACGCCGCGCACGCCCCCCTCCCACAGGGACCATTTACGTCCCCGCAGCGGCCAGTTGCTGCCCCCCAACAGAGTCTGCCCTCCATTATCTATTAAGACAAGACAGGAAAAAAGGACATAATATTTCACATTTTTTGTTTCAATTTTTTCAGCCGTATTTACTGCTTATTCTTGTGCTCCTGTTGGCAGGCCCCACCATTTTTTTTGTTAAGATTTAAGTTTAAGATTTTCAATATTCTGCACCAGGCAGCAGTAGACCGTCTTTTCAGAATTTTAATCCCCACCAGTGCAGATCAATGAAGGTACCATAAAACAAATATATTGTATTATTATTATTTAACGGTAAAGGTAGAGTGTGTAATGTTGTTTGTTAGTAGTTTATTTTCTTCAAATGTCTTTTTTCAGAAATGCAGTATATACCGGTACTACAACCATCAATTACTAAGTATTCATCATGGCGTGGGAATTTATACATGAATAGGTGGATCTTCCCAAATACAAATCTGTCATTTTGGTGTTAATCATCATCATCATCATCATCATCATCATCAACAACTTTATTTCAGACTCAAGGTCATATTTCAAGAAGATATACAAGCACACATACAGTACCTATAGAAGCAGAGATAATAATAAATAAATGGTCATGATATCTGATATAATCATTGATAAAAACTGTTACCTGCGGAGAAGATGAGCACAGTGTTGTTCCACAGGTTATTAGCCTTCAGTGCATCAGTCACATTGCCCACGGCCTCGTCCATGGCACTGACCATGCCGGCGAAGAGCCTGCGGTGCTTGTCTGTGATGAAGCTGTAGGGGGCAGTATAGTGCTCTGGAACCTGCAGAGGACCATGCACCGCTTGGAAGGCCAGGTACAGGAACAGGGGCTGCAGAGTGAGTACAATTAGTTAACATCACACTTCATTGACATCAGTTGATTATCTAAACCAGTGTTTCCCAACCTTTTTTTGTCTTGTGTACCCCCTAAGCATTTTCGTTGTGCCATGAGTACCCCCCAGTCAAGTTATGTGCCGCTTTCTCTATCCCAATGTCACTAAGTACAATACATTTGTTACAATTACATCTTTCCAAGTACCCCCTGCAGTGTGCTCGCGTACCCCTAGTGGTACACGTACCCCTGGTTGGGAAACACTGATCTAGGCAACCTTCCGAGCAATGTTCCTGGGCTGCGTTTCCCAAAATCCTTTAAGTAGTACAAGTACTAGTCAAGTTTGAGGTGCCCCCTAGGCAATATATAATCACAGAACTAAAAGTGTATTACATACAATGATTTTATAGGGCTATATGCAATCATTTATTTCGCACATGCCGATAAAATGCTAAAATAGCACACATATAAACTTTCAGTGATGATGTGAGACCCATTTCTGATTTTGTCTGATTCTGATTTCTGATATTGTCAAAGGGGCACCTACTACTTACGTTTAAATACTACTAAAGAGTTTTTTGGAAATGCAGCCCTGGTCAATGATACAATAACATGCTGCTTGGCCTGTTTATCATCAAACCACTTTCATGAAGAGAACTTGGGACATCAGCAGCAGACAATTTGTGTTAATCATTCCATCAGAAAAATTGGAGCCAGTCGTGCTGTTGCTCAAAAACTTGCCCTGAGTGTTATCACCTTTACAGTTCTCCAGGTGTTGGGAATTGGGTACTGCAAAATAGACAGGGCCTATCTGTTGTTAAGAGTTCCTTGGGCTGTTAAGGGTTAGGGCTTCCGCACACCGGCTCCGACAAAGTGCTGAGCACTGCTCAGCTAAAATTCGATTCCATTGTTTTCAATAGAACCACGCACACTGGTGCCGATGTCCGCGGACATTCGCCGATGTCGGATAGCAATTAGAGACAAGTTCTATTTTGTCGGCGCCGCACGTTGACTATCAATGCCATATTCGGGTGAAATTGGCTTTTGCTTCCGAATTCTGTCGGAAGCAAAAGTGCGCCGCAGTGCTGTCGGAGCCGGTGTGCGGCCGGCCTTAGGCTCCTTGCTCAAGACCCCTTTAGCAATGGATGGGGTGTAGGGGGCTTCCCACATCGTTCATTGGGATATGTGTGGGAGGATTTGAAACTGCAACAAGACAGGCAGCCTCTTTGCATGGATGAAGCAAAATGCTATGTTTCTGTCGTGTCCTGTGTGCTGTGTCAATGACAGTCAAATTTTCCCAGTGGATCTTTCACAGCATCAGGAGTTTCCATGTCTCCTTTTACTGCTCAGAGAGTGGATTTTTTGTGCTTGTTTCCTTATTACCAATATGGAACCATTTGGCATGTGCTACCCACCCTTTGAGCACCTGATCTAGAGACTCACTCAACATCCTGTCTGATCAATGCACCCTTCCCTTCCTTGCTGCACTGCTTTCTGCTCTTTGTTTTTAGTCCTGGTCACATGAAATCCCTTTCTTGCTCATGTGACATTTTATATCTCTTTGTCATCAGGTTGTCGGGAAAAGTACTGAGACGTTGGGTCTCTCTCTCTCTCTCTCTGTCTGTCTGTCTGTCTGTCTCTCTGTCTGTCTGTCTGTCTGTCTGTCTGTCTGTCTGTCTGTCTGTCTGTCTGTCTCTCTCTCTCTCTCTTTCTCTCTCTCTCTCTCTCTCTCTCTCTCTCTCTCTCTCTCTCTCTCTCTCTCTCTCTCTCTCTCTCTCTCTCTCTCTCTCTCTCTCTCCTCTCTCTCTCTCTCTCTCTCTCTCTCTCTCTCTCTCTCTCTCTCTCTCTCTCTCTCTCTCTCTCTCTCTCTCTCTCTCTCTCTACTAATGTATGACCAGGATGCCTTTGCACCAATCATAAAACATAACACAATAGACACAATGACAATGCTAATGACCTTTTTGTGGTCGTGTTTGCCTATGAGGTCGGTAGCTCTCTGTGAGAAGATCTGGGTGGAGTATGCCCCCTTATAAGCGCTGGCCACCTCCTCTCCGTCCCGCAGGTCCAGGGCACAGCGGGTCACGTTCAGGGCAGCAATGTGGTAGCAGCGTTGGTGGGAGTAGTAGTCTTCAGAGCCTGTCAGGTAACCTGTAGGTGTGTAGAAGAGCAGTTCAGTAGCCTTCTAATGGACAATGTTCCTCCAGTGGAACGCATAGTAATAGTCATTGAAAAGATTTTACTGCCATAGTGCCACACCAAGATTACATTACACAGTCCCTTAAGCAATACATTATGAATTGTCATTCTGATAACAGCAAATTTACGACTACTGAAGTATCCTATATGCAACCATTTTAGAGTCTATTGACCTGTTCGTTGACCTGTTCATGTTCAGCAAAGCAGTTAGAGGAGCTATACAGAATCCAAAACATTTTGAAAATGTAATGTATTGTGTAGTGTAGTGCATCCCGGATGGGGACGTTAAATACACAAAAGCTATGTAGCTCCCCCATTGTACAGCCAGTCTGTCAGACAAGCTGTGTGTCTTAAGCAAACAGTTAAACTTAAGTAGGCTGGTGCCAGCTACTAGAGCCTCTGCTCAAATTCAATTCACCCCAGCAACAAGGGAAAGTTCCACGGAGTGAAATGAAACTGACGGATGCATTAGACAAACTATGTAGTATGCCTAGTCACCCATTTTAGATAACTTCTATTTACAGTATAAAGAATATGACTGGAACTGAAGGTTAGTGGCCCAAGGCCATTGTTCCGTTTGATCCTCAGTGCAATATTGTGCAGATTACATTAGGTATAGATGTAATATATATACTGTATTAAGTCAGAGACGTTCTATTTGGAACTACGAGAACTAACAAAATCTTTCTATAAAGTATCAATCCATTATGTCACAACCGAGGCCCTGTGCAGTGATAAGAAATCATACTGCTCTCCTTTCAAAACCACTTCTTTTATTCATATAGTACATTTATTCTGAATAGGACCGTGAAGATCATGACAGGGAGAGAGAGACATGGTAGGGTTGGGACATTGAGAGTAGACCCAGGCCAGACTCGAAACTGGTTCCCCATCGGCATGCAAACCCACTCATGGTACAGTGCATCTCATCAGCATCATGCGCCACTTAATTAGACAGAACCACTTCCTGCTTAAGGGCACTCACCAAAGTAGGAGTCGAAGCCACGGCGCGTGGGCAGGCACTCCTTGCGGTACATGCCAAGGTGCCACTTGCCCACCATGTGCGTGGCATAGCCGGCCTCCCGAAGCCTCTCAGGCAGCAGCTTCTCCTCCAGGGGCACGCAGTACGGCTGGCACGGCCAGATGATCTGGTGCTGCATGCCCGTGTGGATCTGGACAGAGATACGTGTATGTATTTGTTATAATTTAATGTTGGGAATAGATTGCATTCAGAATCCTTTCTCTCTTTTTCTCTTATTCATCCATTGGAGGGTTAGACAAATGTTTTGCCTGCAAGAGCAGTTCATATGCACTCACTGGCCTCTTTGTTAGGTACACCTTGAGTTGGAGCCATGTTTGCCTTCAGAATTCTCTGGTAGGCTGTGGTGTTGCAGTGATGCTCAATTTTTGCTACTAAGGAACCCAAAGTGTGCCAAGAATATATCCCCACATCATTACACCACCAGCCTGAACCGTTGATAAAAGGTAGGATAGATTCATATTTTCACATTGTTAATGTCAAATTCTGACCCTATACCATCTGGGTGTTGCAGCAGACATTGAGACTCATCAGACGACGACAACGTTTTCCCAATCTTCTATTGTCTAATTTTTGTGAGCCTGTGTGAATTGCAGCGTCAGTTTTCTGTTCTACGTTGACAGAAGTGGCACTCTGTGATTTTCTGCTGCTGTAGCACATCTACCTCAAGGTTCAATGTGCGGTGCATTCTGAGATGTTCTTCTGCACATCTGGGTTGTGACAAGTGGCTGTTTAAGTTATTCTTGCCTGTCTATCAACTTGATCCTATCTGGCCATTATCCTCTGATCTCTGGCATGAACAAAATATTTTCGCCTGCAGAACCAGTTCTCACTGGATTCTTCCTCTTTTTCTGACAATCTATTACATTGTCGATTGTAAACCCTAGAGATGGGCGATGGTGACTCAGGTGGTAGAGGAGCAGTTGGGCAACCTGAAGGTTGCAGGTTCAAGCCCTGCTCTGCTTGACCCCATTGATGTGTCCTTGAGCAAGACACTTAACCCCAAGTTGCTCCTGGTGGCAGGGTGGTACCCTGCGTGGCAGACACTGCCACCCGGTGTGTGAATGTGAATGTGAATGGGTGAATGTGAGGCATACATTGTAAAGCATTTGAGTGCTCGAAGGAGTGGAAAGGCGCTATATAAATGCAGCCCATTTACCATGCGTGTCAATATCCCAACAGATCAGCAGTTTATGAAATACTCAGACCAGTCCTTCAGGCACCAATACAACAACCATGTCACGTTCAAATTAACTTCAATCACCTTTCTTCCTCATTCTGATGCTTGGTTTCAACAGCAGCAGACGGTCTTTCTTGACCATGTCTACATGCCTAAATGCATTGAGGGGAAGCCATGCGATGATGTATAGCTGATTAGAAATGTGTATCAATTAGCAGTTGGACAGGTGTGCCCAAAGAAAGTGGCCGTGAGTGTATATTAGGCCCATATCTGAACAATATCAATTCTGACCCCACTGTGCAAGACCTTCCTGTAGTTTGGCTGCCTTCTCTATTTTAATTCGATCAAGTGACAGTCACAATGCATTGGCAGTGTTACCCTCATACTTCATGACGTGTTAATTACCAAGTCATATGCCCTCTGATTTATCACAACCAAGTCCCCTTCTTCCCGTGTCCTTACTGTCTCACCTTGGATGCATGCTGTATGCAAAGAGCCAGACACTGAAGAATCTAATCAGCCTCAGTCCAACCCAGTAGCTGTCAGTACACATATCTGAAGTGTACACATCTGGTTCACAACTTTGTTTCTTGAAAAAATGTTCACACACTGATTTTTTCTTCTTTAAGTTCTTTCTTTTCTTTTTATTCATTTATTGGCATGATGACGTTTCGACCTCTAGGTCTTCCTCAGATTCCTGCCAGGTCAAAATGTCATCATGCCAATGAATGAATAAAAAGGCAAAAAAGAACTTAAAGAAGAAGAAATCCAAAAGGAGAGTGTGCGCCTTTTTGCAAAAAAAGCATCACTTTTTTTGTTCAGCACCAGGGATTGTGCCCAGGCACAGCTACAAGTGAAGCCACAACTTTGTTTCCCCATCCCATGTTTCAAAAGGATGTGGGTTTTCGTTTTGCCTTTTTTGCAACAGCTGACATAACTTCAGTTGGCGAAATACAGTAGCAACCTCATCGTTGCACACAGTGTCCTTTTTGCACATAACGAATTACAACTGAATCTGAGCTGTTTAACCAGAATCAAAACTATATGACTGACATGTTATGAGTTGTTGTGGTGTTATGACTTCCCTCAACGCTGTAATTCAATAAAGAATATTTGATGACCAAGCTAATAAAATGTAATTAATCATGCCCGGTATCATACATACATATACATACATACACACAGACAAACAGACAGACAGACAGACAGACAAACAGACAGACAGACAGACAGACAGGAACCCAGTTAGCTTGTGCACACAAGGCTCTCTTCAGTCTCTTTTGAGTAGCCTATAGATGCCAGCGACAAATATCTCTGAACATGAAAGCACTGAACATGCTCCATGTATTGGGACCAGGGGCAGATGTACGTAGGAATGAAGGGTCACTCTCTGAGACAATAAATGTTGCTGGACCTCATCCTCTCTAGGCTGTGGATGGCACATGGACCCACACTTGGTAAATGAGGCAGCTCAAGGAACAGAGTGGAGGTGCAAGGGCTACAGTCTGTCCTGGCCACCTGGGATCATGTCCATGACTGTGGGCCCCCTGGGCCTGGGCCCATGCAGTACGCCCACTCATTAGAAGCCTATACCCCTGTCTGGGCCTGTCCACAGCTAAAACCTGGATCACCACACCTGTTGCTGATTCATTGCCAATAAACTGGACTAATGTGCTGATTTATAACACTTCAGTCAAGAAGCATGTGGCTTTATCAAATAATTCAGTTATTGATGTACTAACTCGGAGACTGTGGTTGGGCAATTAAAACATGAGGAAGAAGAAAAAGGAGAACCAACAACCCTTGGGCATCCTGTGTTGTCATTTCAATTCATATCGAAGTGGCACTCTGTGATTTTCTGCTGCTGCCTGTAGCACATCTACCTCAAGGTTCAATGTGCGGTGCATTCTGAGATGTTCTTCTGCACACCTGGGTTGTGACAAGTGGCTGTTTAAGTTATTCTTGCCTGTCTATCAACTTGATCCTATCTGGCCATTATCCTCTGATCTCTGGCATGAACAAAATATTTTCACCTGCAGAACCAGTTCTCACTGGATTCTCCCTCTTTTTCTGACAATCTATTACATTGTCGATTGTAAACCCTAGAGATGGGCGATGGTCACTCAGGTGGTATAGGAGCAGTTGGGCAACCTGAAGGTTGCAGGTTCAAGCCCTGCTCTGCCTGACCCCTTCGATGTGTCCTTGAGCAAGAAACTTAACCCCAAGTTGCTCCTGGTGGCAGGGTGGTACCCTGCGTGGCAGCCACTGCCACCGGTGTGTGAATGTGAATGTGAATGGGTGAGGCATACATTGTAAAGCGTTTGAGTGCTGGAAGGAGTGGAAAGGCGCTATATAAATCCATCCATTTACCATGCGTGTCAATATCCCAACAGATCAGCAGTTTATAAAATACTCAGACCAGTCCTTCTGGCACCAATACAACAACCATGTCACATTCAAATTAACTTCAATCACCTTTCTTCCTCATTCTGATGCTCAGTTTAAACTGCAGCAGACGCCCGTCTTTCTTGACCATGTCAACATGCCTAAATGCATTGAGGGGAAGCCATGTGATGATGTATCGCTGATTAGAAATGTCTATCAATTAGAAGTTGGACAGGTGTGCCCAAAGAAAGTGGCCGTGAGTGTATATTAGGCCCATATCTGAACAATATCAATTCTGACCCCACTGTGCAAGACCTTCCTGTAGTTTGGCTGCCTTCTCTATTTTAATTCGATCAAGTGACAGTCACAATGCATTGGCAGTGTTACCCTCATACTTCATGACGTGTTAATTACCAAGTCATATGCCCTCTGATTTATCACAACCAAGTCCCCTTCTTCCCGTGTCCTTACTGTCTCACCTTGGATGCATGCTGTACGCAAAGAGCCAGACACTGAAGAATCTAATCAGCCTCAGTCCAACCCAGTAGCTGTCAGTACACATATCTGAAATGTACACATCTGGTTCACAACTTTGTTTCTTGAAAAAAATTTCACACACTGATTTTTCTTCTTTAAGTTCTTTTTTTTCTTTTTATTATTTTATTGGCATGATGACGTTTCGACTTTGTGGTATTCCTCAGATTCCTGCAAGGCAGGGCTCGAAATTAACTTTTTTCCTTTGTGTCCCGCAATGGTCCCGGATTCCACTTTGTATTGTCCCGAATGTAACCAGAAGTGTCCCCATTTTTTTCGCGCCTAAATAAGTGGTAAATTATGTCCACGTTCAATTTCATGTGTGATTATGTTTGTTTTTTGTTTTTTTTGCAGTGCAACTGTGAATTCAGGTCTTTAAGAAAAAATAGGGTGTGTTAAATCATGAACATCTGTGCCTTATATAGAAAAATGCCTTGAGTAACCGTGCACATTTCGTTTTTCAAGAATATATGAGCATGGTGATATGAGGAAATCTGCATTCAATGACATTATATTTGTCAAACTGATTGCTTTATGCACCAATATAGCCTACCCATCATGTAGGCTATTGTAGACTCTATTGCAGCCAGCCTGTTACTCTGTTGTAGCCTATTTAGCCTACAGAAAAAAAACAGCTTTCATTTAGTCTACTACATATCAATAACAATTAAGTGTCTGTTTAGCTTTAGTTAAAAAGTGGCAATAGTCTAACCTAGTCTGACTTTGGCCACTGGTTGTGATGGGCATGCCGGTGGAAGATAGCCAGGCCGTGCCCTCCTAGTGATGCAACAGCTTCAGCCAGTCTCGAAGAGATGTGAAAGTCGATGATAATCAGGCTAGGTGGAAGAAGATGCGGTAGGTTTTGGGGCCGCATTAGGAGTATGACAACGCATTGGACAACGTTTCCTTTCCGCTTTAAATTCACTTGACATTGACATCAAGACAATTTGATAAGTTAACCTAAAAACAAATGCACAAGAGAAAAAACTACGACCGCACACTTAGGCCTACCTCACTTTCGAGAGGCTAGCATGGAGAGGGAGGGGAGGGGGAGAAAGAGAGGGATTGGAGAGAAATGCGCTGGCAATGCTGTAAAATTGAAGCGCGTTCTTCGTGCTTGTAATCAATGAAGTCAAGGTGGACTTTTTCCCTTTTCAATTAGACCTTGGCTAATAGGCCTTTCTGCTTTTACCAGCACAGAAACAATAACACGGATACTTCAACATTAATTGAATAACTGCGTTTGTGACAATGTTCAGAATATAGCGCCTTCATTTCCAGCCACATTTGAATGAAACTGCTTGACGTTCTTAGCTAACAACTACCTCTGTTAGCTTGCTTGCCGTTTCCCTAACTATTTGTTAATGGAAAGTAATTTACAGGCAGTTTCTGATATGTATGAATGAGGGTTAATCTACTTTAGAGCCAGCTCGCGTTTCTGGTGTTTTGGGCAGATAGCACGCGACAGGTGGCCACAGACAACTGCGCATTGTTTGGGGCTGTTGCTTTGCTTACCTGAAATATTAGCAAAACCGAACTCCATTCCTCTCACAGCTTAACCATGTCTACTAGAATATATCCTTGTTGGCTTGAAAAATCAACAATCCAGAGCCCGTTTTCTCTGAGAGCATTTCTAGTTCAGGGTGAAATGGCATAACCAACGGGACAACCTCTCAGCAGCAGTCCGAAGAAACACGCGCCTGCAGTCGCAGCTGCGAAATCTTAATCAACATTCTAGAACACAATGCGGACGTTTATAGGAAAGTTTTCTGTTGCTATTTTCGCTGATGGTTGGTGTTGAGTTAGGCTAATGTCCCAGTGTGATGGCTTTGCAAATATAATAGCCTACTTTTTGAATCTTTTCATTTATATTTTTGGACGGTCCCGGCATTGTCCCAGAAATGATAACTTTGTGTCCCCACAACATTTTTTATGGTCCCCGGGACGTCGGGACACCGTTAATTTCGAGCGCTGCTGCAAGGTCAAAACGTCATCATGCCAATGAATGAATAAAAAGAAAAAAAGAACTTAAAGAAGAAGAAATCCAAAGGAGAGTGCGAGCCTTTTTTGCAAAGAAAAAGTGTCACTTTTTTGTTCAGCACCAGGGATTGTGCCCAGGCACAGCTACAAGTGAAGCCACAGCTTTGTTTCCCCATCCCATGTTTCAAAAGGATGTGGGTTTTCATTTTGCCTTTTTTGCAAAAACTGACGTAACTTCAGTTGGCGAAATACAGTAGCAACCTCATCGTTGCACATAACGAATTACAACTGAATCTGAGCTGTTTAACCAGAATCAAAAACTATATGACTGACATGTTATGAGTTGTTGTGGTGTTATGACTTCCCTCAACGCTGTAATTCAATAAAGAATATTTGATGACCAAGCTAATGAAATGTAATTAATCATGCCCGGTATCATACATACATATACATACATACACAGGGGCGGAGTGGCCCACCTTTTCCCACCGGGAGAATTTTCCCCTTGGCGGCCCTCTTTAAAAAAAACAAAAAAAAAAACAAAGCGAACAACATGGTTTCCTAACCAAAAAGACAAAAGCCACGAAATCTGCAGTCGTACTACATGTGGACATTAGTGTTGTCAAAATATCAACCTGAAGTGGATAATTGTAGCCTACACCTTGATGAAATGCACAGCCAGTGGTGTAGTCTACGTAAAACGCAGGTATACGCACCCATTTCAAAATTTCAGGGATTACAGTATACCCAATTAAAATTGATTGATCCATTATTTACAATAGCACAAATATATACAGTAGACTATACACACATCAAAAAATGCTCAAATATACAGTATACCCACTTCAAAAAGTAGACTACACCACTGGAGCCATCATCACAGTCCAAAGCATTCATAGGCCTACTAGGTTAGGCTATATCACGCTACTGTTCCATGCAAATGTGCACTCCACTGTCATTTTGACAGTTTGAAATTGAAATATCGTTTAAGGAAGACAGGATGAGCATGGGCACAAAGTTTTGAGTGTGGGGATTTTTAGAAGAGTAGGCTTACAAAATATAGTATAGTAGCCTATAGCTTACAAAAAGTCTGTCTACATTGTGCAATAAACCCACCATGCAGCAAATAAGCCAAACCTAATAGCTACTTCAAACCACAACCATAAGTCAACAAAATGTATAACCAAACGGTGTAGGCCTACCTTAAAACGCTGTCTTCGTCGCAGCAAATGTCTTTGTTTCTTGCAATCACTCTACTTTAATCCACAGCTTACTGTAGGTTACACACCCAGCACTGGTCACATCAGAATCTTGTGTGGTAATTATTTTGTTCAGACATAGGCTGCAGGGCCGTCGTTAGGCCTGTTTTAGGGGGGCTTTAGCCCCCCCTACATTTGTATTAGCCCCCCCTGAAACGATTTTGCAAAAAAAAATTTTTTTTTTTTTACTTTTTCCCAAAAAACAAATGAAATAAAGCACTGAATACGAATCATCAAGAAGGCAAGTTAATCTGAATACAAGTTCATGGTTGCTTATTGTTTAATGCCACTTATATCCTACTGCACAAAGCAGGGTGCACAGCAATGTGTTATGAGGGGGGGGAACAGGTAAAGGATTGTGCTTTGTGACTAAAAACACCTCAGGAAAAGTGTAATTACTTACACGGATGAAATGTTCAGACCCAAAGTACCAATTTTTACTCACAATTCCCTTGTAATAAATCAATTTGACATTGTCTTGAAATTATAGTTGAGCTTTAATATTTGTCTTAGCAGTTTGAAAACACACATGAACTGATTAAATAGCTACTAATGGAGTAAAAATGACCAAATATCTGCCGGGGATGCATAGTTTTCCAAGTAAGGAACCTGTTTGAATGAATCGCTTCTTGACCACTGCTTCTCCTGGAGATGCGCAGTTAGTAACTCCTTAAAGTTCCTAGTCCTTGTGTAAATTATGCTCTCTGCATTTTTATCTAATCATTTCAACTTCCGTAATATTCATCAGTTGAAACATTTTGAAATGTTTTGTTTAGCTTGCATATAAGGAATGTTCATTAAAATGTGAATTTAAAAAAAAACACTGTAACTAGTGTTTAAAAATCGGTATGGTGCTCTTAAAATAATTGTTGAAGAAGACGCTTTTGCACACCTCTGTAGGTGGGCAGGTGCGTAGGATATTATTCCAGTGGGGTTGTCATTCAAGTGTAAAGAAATCCTGCATACAGTCCATTCCACCAACAAACTTTAATGCAACATGAAGAAGGTCGGATGACCGAAACAATGTATTGAATTTTGTTGGTGGAATGGACAGTGTGCGGGATATCTTTGCTCTTAAAATAATGAATTCATAGACAAAACCTTAGCAGGTGAGCTGAAAATTTTTCGTTACATTTTCTTCCTCTGGGGCTAAGCCCCCCCTGTCTCTCAAACCTAGTGACGGGCCTGCATAGGCTACATCCTAAATGTACCACATATAAATATACGTATGATAATAATATTATTTCGACTATAAGGAGATATACTGACGGTCTAAAAAATCAAAACAAAACCCATTGCTTCTGTTAGGCGCAGTTCTCTTCCTTACCACTTGGTGGAGTCTGTTCGTAACCCAAGTCAATAACCACAGAGCAAGTGAATGGACTGGAAAGACTGTAAACTGTAACAGTCGTGTGGAAATCGGAAAATAAATCATAATTTATTAATATTTCCATCCTTTGGTAACCAATATACATATCACAGGTTCTTCAAATACTGAAAACAAAACTGTGTTACTAAGATCTTGTAAACTTCCGCGATCTACGGTGTATGAAAATTATCAGTAGAGAAGGGGTGTGGCCAATTTACTGTTTGACACCGTCAGTGAGGTATTGCCGTCTGGTATGCGGTATAAATACTGGCTAGTCAGCTATACTAAAATATAGGGAAGTGGAAAGTGGGAAGTTAGTGCTAATAAGTACAATGTCAAAACATAAGGGCCGGTTAAAAACGTAGTGTGGCTGCATTGTAATATTTCACGGCCGCGGCCCACCGGGACAAGTCCCCGATCTCCCAACGGCCACTCCGCGCCTGAGGTAGACAGACAGACAGACAGACAGACAGACAGACAGACAGGAACCCAGTTAGCTTGTGCACACAAGGCTCTCTTCAGTCTCTTTTGAGTAGCCTATAGATGCCAGCGACAAATATCTCTGAACATGAAAGCACTGAACATGCTCCATGTATTGGGACCAGGGGCAGATGTACGTAGGAATGAAGGGTCACTCTCTGAGACAACAAATGTTGCTGGACCTCATCCTCTCTAGGCTGTGGATGGCACATGGACCCACACTTGGTAAATGAGGCAGCTCAAGGAACAGAGTGGAGGTGCAAGGGGTGCAGTCTGTCCTGGCCACCTGGGATCATGTCCATGACTGTGGCCCCCTGGGCCTGGGCCCATGCAGTACGCCCACTCATTAGAAGCCTATACCCCTGTCTGGGCCTGTCCACAGCTAAAACCTGGATCACCACACCTGTTGCTGATTCATTGCCAATAAACTGGACTAATGTACTGATTTATAACACTTCAGTCAAGAAGCATCCGGCATCAAATAATTCAGTTATTAATGTACTAACTCGGAGACTGTGGTTGGGCAATTAAAACATGAGGAAGAAGAAAAAGGAGAACCAACAACCATTGGGCATCCTGTGTTGTCATTTCAATTCATATCGATGTGGTGGAATGGGTTGTGTGACACCACTATGGAAAGAAAACCCATGCATTGACACACAATGCATGCACAGACTTTTAAGTCAAATAAAGGTTCTTAAAATAAATAAAAAAAACAATCATTTTTTCATCGTCTTTCTGATTTACAGATAATAACCTCAAACCTCCTTCAATCATTCATGGTGACTCGAGTGACTGTGTTACTCTCACTGTTGCATCTTGCTAATGGGCACTGTAGGCTACAATGTTTCAGCTGTACAACAGGAGACCATGTTTGAAGTATGTCAAGAAGAAGGAAGCCTATAGGCTACCATTGCCATATCATTCATTAATTAAACCGTTATAATAAAATGCCCACCTGGTATTTCCCGGTCATCAGCTGGTTCCGAGACGGAGTGCACAATGGCTGCACATAATAGTTGTCCAGTTGCACCCCACTTTTGGCCAACTTGTCCAAGTGTGGAGTTTTGATTTCGGAACCATGAAAGCCGACATCATGCCACCCTAGATCATCGGCTAAAATAAAAACAATATTAGGCGGCGCTGCTTCAATGTGTGGAAAATATGCGTAGAGGGAAAGTAACAGTAGGCCATACTGCAATCTCTCCATCCTTGCATGTTAAACTTAAACTAAACGACCTGTCTAAATGTCATGTAAGCATAGTGTGGGTCTCTTTCCTTCTCTCCACTAAATGCGGAAGAAGCCGCTCTTGAACTAGCCAATCCAATGGCGTTAAAGTTCCTTCCATCCCGTTGACCAACCAATCGGATGAGTAAAGTCAAGTTGGAGAGCCGAGATGTGTTTGTTTCCTGCTCTCGGGGTTTTGCACTGCCCTGGAGTCATATGACTGTAATTGAATGATTCTCTTGTTATCTTACAGATACAACCTCTGGCTCATTCTACATTACGCAGCGCAACAAAGCGTCTATTTTTGGAGAGGAACTTTGCTGCATGTGACGCACCTGAGTCGCATCCCCGTAGCCAAAATGCGCATTTCTGGGTAGCCTACCACGCCCATCGCTAACTCTTTAACACTAACATGCCATACTCCCTCTGGAGCGTGCCTTAGTGACCTATGAAATAGATTGTTGTTGTTGGAAATGAAATACTTAGGCTTTTGAAGCAGCGACACAAGAGTTTGACAAGCTGTTCACAGGCGCTCCCTGGCTCCATCTGGTGGTGTAGAAATAAAACCTAAACCTACATGCCATCAAGACATAACATGCCTGTTTTTTTAATTGCATGAATCATGATAGCCCTCTTCTTCAAATTCGATCTTCCTGCCGGCTGTGTGTTGCCTGTGTGGCATCATTTTTTAATGTTTAAAATCCAATAAGCAATGAATTATTTCATTGTAATTTAGCATTTGGCTCGCATCACTGTCACAATGTATCCACAGCTAATCACAGGTCAAATGTATTCACTGGAGAAATGTATACAGCAAAGCTGAAGATCTTTTTTGTGAAACTTTGTTTTTATTATGTAACAAGCAATTGCAGCGGCAATTTTATTTCTTTGTATATTCACAGTTTTTTACAATACAGGCACAGTCTCAATATCCAGCAAACAAGCACAGTCACTTATAAATCAATCACTTACATGCTATTTATCCATACAACACACATTCTTCACAATTTGTTTAAAAAACATCAGTATAAGTGTCATTTTGCTTTACAGCATCATGTGCAGCTATTTCTTACTCCTTCACATATTGTTGGTCCATGAGACTGGAGGGCTTTTTTGCACAATGAATTAGGGCATCCCTTGTGTTCTTAAGGCATAGTAGGTTTAACGTAAGTGATGGTGTGAGTGTAACGGAGGCTAACTAGCACATAGTTGACGAGATTGCACGTTCGATCCCCGAGGGGGGTGAACAGGTGCAAGATGACCTCCGTCACATGAGCAAGGCGCGCGGTCGACCTATACTCTGCTCTTGGATTTCTTCTGCAGGCGGGTCCTGGTGGGCTCGGTCAGGACCAGTGGTTCCTGGATGACCATGGCCGGGTACTTTCTGTTCAGGAGCTCCACCTCCACCTTCTGGCCCACGTTGGCCAGGGCCACGGGCAGGTAGCCGAAGCACAGGCTCTGGCCCGCAGTGTAGCTGAAGCAGCCTGACGTGGTGTTGCCGACCACCTGCAGAACAAAAGCAGACACTTGATGAGAACGGGGCACGAGACGGTCAACAGGAAGCATAGGTCCTGATAACATATTTATTTGGCACACAACATCAATCAGTCAGTCAATCAATCAATCAATCACTCAATCACTCCAAATGAATGTATTCAGTATTTCACAATATCCCATTTAAAAAGTTGAGATTTCAGTCCTGGATTAGATAATAAATCTTAAAGGGACACTGTGCAGGAAATGGTCAAAAAAGGTACTGCAACTATGCTGCTTATTGAAATTGGGCTGCCTATTGCCAAATTTGGTCTTTACATGAAAGGTTACTAAGTATTAAACAAATATTTTCTAGTATGGTCCAAGTACAGTCATTTTTGCAGCTAAAAATGGCTATTTTTGGAAATTCAAAATGGCTGACCATGGAGAAGATCCCCCTTTTCATGTATGAAAAGTGCGATTTTTCAAGTCATAATGAATACTTAGACTTTGAAGCTGGTGGTAAGTATTCATGAAAAAGGTAACATTAGTGAATGGGCAGCATGAATTCTGGAAATAAACAACTAAACATTTCACACAGTGTCCCTTTAAAGTGTCCATGTAATATGCTAAATCATTGAAGCTGCTTGTGGTATAGAAGCCATCTGTTAGCTTTCACACTTTATTATGATGAGTATACGATTAAGTAAGTCCATTCAAATCTGTCCACTGTCAATGTTGGTAGGTTTGTGCTCACCTTTCCATTGAGCCAGATGGTCTCGTTGCCCTCTGGGTCGATGTCATCGGTGTCCACTGTGAGGTAGGAGAGCTTCTTCTTCACGCCCTCTGCCTTGATCTGCTGCAGGGCCTGCTTCCCAATGAAGTCTGCAGGCTGGAGCACACGCAAGCACAACACATTACAAGAGCATAACCCAGAAAAAGATCAGGTTGGTCAAGCCCATAACACGTGTTATTACTGTCTTATTACAGACATCGACAACCCCATGCATTACTTTACATGAATTACACTTAGAAACCGCTTTTATCCAAAGCAACTCACAGTTATTTACAGGGTATTGGTTATAGTCCCTGGAGCAATGTGGGGTTAGATGCCTGACTCAAGGGCACCTCAGCCATGGATGGTGGTGTAGGGAGAGGTAAGGGTGTGATTTGAACCTGCAACCCTCTGAACTTAAAACCACCTCAATAACTATTAGGCTATGGCTATAAGGTATTTTTATGGACATAGTCACACATAGACTTCACATAGACGATGGCACACAAGGAGTGTAAACTCCTTTCTTCAGCAGTCACACCCACAAGTTATTATTACAGATCCGGGCACAAAATATTTTGAGAATTAGGATTTCCATAGGACTGATTGACAAGTGTCAGTCCTCGGCATTAAGGCATATTAGAAGTGAGCCACACAAGGTTTCACCGAAACTTGGTGTGTACGTATGTATACCTTATTTAGTTTGATGAAGTAATCCAAACCAGCTTCAAATGGATTTGTGTCACAGTTCATCTGCAGAAAACAAAAGCATTTATTATTACTTTTTTAACCCGGTAAGACATTATAAATTTGTTGCTACCAGAACGGCAATGACTAAGTTGTAGTGCATGACTAAAGGCCCTGTGTTATGCCATAGTACCAGTGTAGTGCTATAGTAGTTAACTTTGTAATTACAGTGTTCCACTGGTGGAACGGCAGGCATTATTGGGCTACTGTACAGCAAATTAGACTTTAGTGTGCATTCTTGCACACTAGAATTAGTGTGCATATCAGTGTCTACTGTGGGTCAGGTTGGGATGCCTGTAACACTTCAAATCAAATGAACTCTTTAGACTCAATTTGACTACTGGGTAAGTCTTGATTTAGCACTGCATGGAGTGAGACTCACCTCTGCCCCCCAGCCTCTGAAGCCTTTCTCCAGCCTGAGGGAGTTCATGGCGTAGGTCCCGAAGTTATCGATGCCGTCCTCTCTGCCGGCCTCCATGATGGCTTTGTAAACGGTGGCCATGTGTGGCATGTCTATGTACAGCTCCCAGCCAAGCTCCCCTGGAACAGACAGAACAGAACACACCTCAGCACAGGGATGGAATGGGACCAGAAAAGGGCCTGGCATTTTTGCGTGTCCCCCTTGTGAATACAAGAAATCCAACAACTGCCCCTGAGGACTGTCGACCTGCCGGGAAATGCCCTGTATGCCAGATTACCAGTCTAGCCCTGCCTCACCACGTCCTCTCTAGAAATGTCAACTGCACACGCACGCACGCACGCACGCACGCACATTCGCACACGCACACACACACACAAGCGCATCAATAACTAAAGTTAGTGGCATATGCCCCATGAGCTGTCAGGAAGGAGCTTTTGACATATCTAATGTTCAGTAACTGGTAAGCTTCCATTACAATTTAATTCTCTATAAAGCATTGATTTAAAACTCCATAACATGCATGGTAAGCATATGGATGTCTACCTATATGATGTTGGCATACAATCCATGAAAATCATGAAAACAAAGTTGAGTGGTACCACGCACTGATGAAGGCTTGATAGCCGAAACTCGTTTGCTTTTTGGACATGGTGGTAATATAAATAAATAATGAGACACAGTTTGTGAGTGCGGATTTTTCTTCCTTAAGATTAACGTTTACTTACCTGTGTAAGATATCCTAATGGCTCTGAGGTCAACGCCAGCCATGTTAATTTTTTTGCAGTGCAGGAACTTGAAGCCTGCGTCGCTCATGTCTGCGTCTGTCAGCTTCTGCAAGACGTTTCTGGCAAACGGTCCAGCCACTCCGAGCACACCCACATTGTCCGTTATGTTGGAGATCTCCACATCATAACCACCGTCTTCTGCCTTTTGTTCAATCCACCTTGAAGTAACAGAAACGAGAGAATAGTATAAGGTTATTTTTGAGTCTTTGTATGGTTTTGAGGCCTTTAAGATAAGTCTTACACTATACTAATTTAAATACGTGTGTGCGCTTGTGAAATTACAATATTGGATTGAGGCTAAGAAGGAGAGAGTTGATGGCGTATATTCTTGAGGTAATGCGGATAACGGCCTTTTACAAGATCAAGTAAAACATGATATGACATGATATGACATGACATGACATGACATGACATGACATGACATGACATGACATGACATGATATGATGTGATATGATATGATATGATGTAACTACATGTATCAAGGTACAGTGCAAGTGCATAG
Source organism: Engraulis encrasicolus (assembly GCF_034702125.1). NCBI lineage: Eukaryota > Metazoa > Chordata > Actinopteri > Clupeiformes > Engraulidae > Engraulis > Engraulis encrasicolus. The sequence continues at coordinate 20,429,279 of NC_085867.1, read as the reverse complement.
TATATAATTAATATAATTGTTACTTAAAATAAAGTGTGACATTATATTATATTATATTATATTATATTATATTATATTATATTATATTATATTATATTATATTATATTATATTATATTATATGAATGAGTTGAGCTGACCTCAGGTCGTGCCTCTCCGACCCTGAGCCTGTGAGGAGGAGGAATTCCCCGGGTGCCGTTTGAGTGATGGTGACCTCTGCAAACACCCGTCCCCTAGGGGTCAGCATGTGGCTGATATTGGTCATGCCCACCTGAAACAACAACACAAACATGGAGTTTCATTTTGAGTTAGTTTGACTAGTAGAGTGGAGAATGTAGATTCTTTTAAAAATATGTTTGGGACAATTTGTGCCTTTATTAGACAGGACAGTAGAGACAAGACAGGAAATGTTTGGGGTGAGAAACAGGGAAGGGTCAGGAAATGACCCAGGCCAGTTCTCAACCTGTGTCCCCATGGACAATGTGCCCATATACTGTAGGCTATATGCTACAGCTACAGCATATTAGCGTTGCACCTTGCACGCCACTGTGCCCCCCAAATAACTTCATTTTGTAGCCTTTCAGCCATTATGGTGACAATAAAGTGAATGCTGGGGCAGGAAATGACTGGGGGAGAGATGGGGTTGGGTTGGGATTTCACCCAAACTGGGCTCAATCCTGGGTCCATGGACAGTCGCCCGTGTCTGCTACAGGTGACCAGAAAAGAGATACTTTATTGGTCTTTAGTTTCATTTAGGATCAATAAAGCACTCTTCTCCCTACTCTAAGAGAATTCAACCACATTTTTTATTATGGTCTAAAATGGTCTGTTGGTGCTGAGGTTTTGTATTCGTTTGTATATTCTACCTTGGGCATGGTGTTGGCGAAGAGATAATCCAGCAGTTTTCCCGAGTCCTTTCCTTTCACCACAAACTTCCCAAACGGCGACAGGTCGACCACTCCCACCTTCTCCATCACCAGCTTGCACTCCCTGCCCACCGGCCCAAACCAGTTGGTTCTGCGGAAGCTGGGACTGAATAACAGAGGATTAAAAACAAGTTAGTAGAGATATTAAATTAATCTGAAAGGAATTTAAGGAGATATGTCTACAGGAATATAATAATGAACTTATTTTAAAACAACTGTTTCTAAGTTTTAACTCTTCATTTTCTGTATTTGTCCAACTATTATTGTGCTTTTGGTATTGATTAGATTGTTTTAGTGTATGCAGTGAAGTGAAGCAGCACTCCTTAGTCAAGAGAGACCAAATTGTTGTTGGTGTTTTAGTATCAGACTCACTTGTATCCCTTTTGGTCACCGGGCTTGTAGAAGTAGTGTGGTTGTTCCCAGCCGGCGTGGAAGCCCATGGAGCACTGGTCCTTCAGCAGCTCGTACACCCCACTCACACGCTCTGTGGGGCGGCCAGCAAAGCGCTCCTCCTTGGGGTAGCCCACTAAAGCAGCGGAGAAATGGAAGATGAGAGAGACACATGAGGTTAAAAAAACAGTGCAATGACAATCCATACATATCCAAAACCCATTATCAATCATTCTTTATCCAGAGCAACTGGTGGAGGAGAATACAACTTTTTTGACAACAATGGCCCTGAGAGTAAACAATCATAAAGTAATGAAGATGAATCATAAACATATTACTTGCAAGTTTGGTGCAGTACAAATGTCTTTAATTTTTTATGTTTATTATCAAACAGGTGAATAATGCCTGAGCCAACCTGATGACGCACAGAGGCGAAATGCAATGTTCGATCTGAATAAACGAGCAAAAAGTGAAACAAGTGTGCAGCTAACATCTTTCTTTGAAAGTATTGAACACTCCTGCGTTCACCAGCACCTACAAAGTGTAGAATAACATTTAAATGCCACAAGCATGTCCATGTTAGTCTGCAACTGTACAGTAATAAATTTGAAGAAGACAAGCTGCACTAGCTTCATTTCATTTTTGCATTTTCATGTGTGCGTGTCCCGTCCTGTCCTGGTTGCACCAGATTCTGTCTTCCAGAAGAGCTGAGAACATTCTGCTTTGAACCAGCTATATTATTAATCAATTTCTATCAGACTTCTACTTGCTTCGCCGGCATAGAATGATAATGTTAAGTCAGTAGCTAGAGGCTTACAGAATCCTCCATCATGCTCATAATTAACGGTGGTGAAGTGAAACTGCAACTGATCAATGCATCCGCAATGTATAGTAAAAATCCTCTCCATTCCAGCCTTCTGGCCTTCCCTTCTACAATGCAGGGGTGAATTTCTCAAAACCAAAGTTGCTAACTACAGTAGCTACTTTGCTGTTTTCAATGCAAAATGCATTGAAAGCAACGAAGTAGCTAATGTAGTAAGCAACTTTGGTTTTGAGAAACTCACCCCAGGTTTGGTAAGTTGCTATAGAGCAGGGATGGGCAACTGGAGGCCCGGGGGCCTCCTCACTCAGTGCGACCCTTATGTAAATAAAACAGAACTTTAAAAAAAATAGCGACTAGATTTGTTTTAAACACACTACTGAATGTATCCATTGTAATTATACAGTGGGCCGATAGCTAACACTCTCATTCCTTCCAAACAATATCGACTGTCAGTGAGCAACCAACTGCACCTCAAACTCTGCGAATAACAGTCATATCCCTGGTTATGTGGTCCTCCGATGGTGGCGCTAAAAAAATGTGGCCCTTCTTATCATAAATGTTGCCCATCCCTGCTATAGAGCAAAAGGGAAAAGTAAAGAGTAGGCTAAATGTGCCCAATAAATTAAATCCATGACACATTCCACTGATGGTTTTATTGTCTGAGGATATTGTAGACTCCATTGAGGGCCCCAAGCACAATCCCACCACTTTCATTGAGAAAGTAATTCCCAACACAGTATATCAAAGGCTGTCAGCCATTCAGGGCCCCAGACAGCTGCTGCCTGTTGCCTAGCAACACCTGTTGTTTACTACCCAGGACACCTTTACCCGTAGTGGCAGGAGTAGGGCTACAGACAGACCAACTGAAATTTCACTGTTTGCAATACTTCACAGATTTTGTTTGCATGTGAAAAGTAGGCTATACTTGTAATGCACATTGTTCGACCCTGTTTTACAATTAATCAAAAAACCTTTACTACCATTGTAGGCTGATACACTACAACATTAAACACAGTCTTTAGTTATACTTCACAACTTTGTCATAATAAGCTTAGCCATTTTGGTCACAGGAAATGTATAACAGGAGCCCTGAACTCTATCTCCAACTGAAATTCTGCTGCATGCAATACTTGATACTATTTCATGCATATGACAAAGAAACGTCTCTCTGTCCTTCTCTGCTTGTGTTTTGTACATAGAACTCACCAACATTGTTGAAGCCGTAGGACTCCCTGGCTTTGTCACACAGGTAGGGCACCGTCACCCATTTGCCGTAGCGGTTGGGGTCGCACTCGATGAGATCGTAGGGAGGCTCGCCGGTGATGATCCAGTCGCTGAGGAACTTCCCGATACCTCCAGCATGAATGACTCCGTATCTAACACAAAGGCACAAATCACTCAGGTCAAGAGCAGCTCTGCAATTTGACACTTTCATATCACAAGGAAAAAGAAGTTCAGGTGATTTTAATGAAGCTCTGACGGAAATGGGTCAATGCAAATTCAATCCTTTTTGTTGAGCTTTGTGTTTCACTGTGACACAGAATGCCCCATTGCAAGGAAAACCAGTAATTAATGAAAAATCTTTCTGTAATCTACAATGAAAGTTGTATTGTATGGGACTTATTATTTATTAACAGGACCCATCTCCTTTTCTCTTCTTTTTTGTGCTTTTTTTGTCTAATGGCTTACGGACACTACTCCAAAGCGATCATGTCATTGTGTCACACAAAATCATGTTTTGCCCGTTCATTCCCACACCTAATATTGACCCTACGGAGCCTGGGATAGACCACATAATAACATTTTCATGGGACGTCAAGAAAGCCTTTGATCACTTTGCAAAGCGTTTCCTCACTTTATTAAGTTGCACGCTCGTTACAATAAAGCCTGTGCACATTTAACTAAATTCTGGACTCGTCTTACTAAAACCATGTGCTAACTGCTATTCAGTCTAGCCATATGTTATACCACGAGAGCAACATTTACTAAAGCGTGTCCACTATTTGTGAAACGTCCTCGCATCATTTTTAATCCTAAAAATAAATCATGATTGTTTAATGAAACGTTAGCGCATTCAATAAATTGTGGCCTCACTTTAGTAAATTGTGTGCACATGATGCAAAATGTGTGTAGCGAGGGCAGTGTTTTATCAACTCGAGCCCATTAAGTAAAGTGTACACACTGTTTACATGAATACACGGTTTAATAAATCGAGGGCACTCTTCGCAAAGTGAGCTCTCGTTTTACTGACACCCTAAATTGTCGTGTCACCTGTGACCGATTAGAAGCTCCTGACATGTTCATGCTGAGAATCAACATGCTTAGGTATCAAAAAGTTTGTTCACAATGGTAACCAAGTAAACCTTGTTTTTATTCTACGTAAACAGTGACAACAAAGTAAACATCAGCAGGTTCATCTGGGTCACAAGCAATAAACTAAAATAAACAAAGGGTATGCATGCGGGTCATTCACTGGTAAGCACTGTGGATCTGGTTCCTGCGGGAACCAGCACCAGCACATTCTGGTCAGCTTGAAAACACTGTACACAGGGCCGAATTAACTCACAGGCCAGATATGGCTGCAGTCTAGGGGGCCCCACCTGCCAGGGGCACCCCGATGGGTCAAAATAGGAAGACATTTTTATTTTATTTTAATCTTGTTAATACTCATTCTTGGTCGGGAATTATGATGTGTCTGCCTAATCGTGTTGCAGAATTTGTTTTCCGTGGGGGGGCCTAGATTAACCTTTAGCCTAGGGGCCCCAGCCTAGGGGCCCCAGCCCTAACCGTACGAGACTACTAATGGAGACTAACCCAAAGCCGATGGCGGTCCAGTAATTGCGAGCCCCCTGGTGAGGGCCGACCATGGGCGACAGGTCGGGGGTGTAGGTGATTGGGCCAGCCACCACGTTTATGATGTCAGCATCCTTCAGAACCGGCACCATCTCCATGGCCATCTCCACATGGTCCATGATCCTGTCCAGGTCGGACTCAAACAGCTCCTTGCCGAAGCCTGTGGCAATAGAACAGGACATGATGAAAAAAAAACAGTTACAAAAGGATGTAAAGTTCTGTTTTAAAAGAGAGAGATCACTTGAATTTGTGATTGCTGAACTAAGTGATGTATGCAAGCATTTCAATTTGGTCTATTGGTCTGTTATAGCCTTATTGTCACCAAACTTGTAATGAACAAGTCGTAAGATGTTACCTAAGGCTCTCAGTAATGTGATATCAATGTTGTTATGGTGTAGTTGAGTATTTTCAGCAAGGAATGAGTAGGCCTGTCGACTAGCCCATCTGCAGCAAGAGGCTACGCAACATTAGCAACTTGAACATGTATTTCAGGGCATCTTCACTAAATATTTTATGTAAAGGCACAGTGTTCTTTTCATATCTTTCTATGTAGGCCTACTGTGGCTGGTAGGCCAATCGTATCTGCATATCTTTTCACATTTCACCTGAAGAGGGTGTTCCACTGACCTGGTGGCACTCCGTCTCTCACCCAGGAGTCCTGCAGCACCATCTTGGCCTCTTTCTCGTAGGGGCCAAAGAGCAGGCCGTCCCTCTCCTGACGGAGGTAGTATGACCCCTCAAGGTCACGGATCACAGGCAGCTCTGTTTTCAGAGCCTTGACCTCTGGCACAGTTGCCGTGACCACGTACTGGTGGTGGACAGGAATGGTGGGGTGTTGGAAACCAATCATCTCGCCCAGCTCTCTGGCCCAGAAACCTGTACAAGCAAAAAAAAAGAGAAAACAAACAAAGGAAGTTATTAGGGTTGTTAAAAGGCAGCATTTACATACAGAGGGCTGTTGGGCCTGACAGTAGCACGGTAAGACTGCAGAGGTTTGACATCTAGCTGCTGTTTTGTAAAATGTGTTGAGAGAGAGGATAAAATGGCTGCTTTAGTGGGTGATAGCATAAAACTTCAGGTGCTGGCCCTGCGGTGGCTCAAACGGTCGGGCACTGCACACTGCTACGTGGGCGACATTTCCCGATCCTGCCCTGTCTCTCTCTCTCCCACTCATTTCCTGTCCCATTCTTCACTGTCCTGTCCGAATAAAGTTGAAAAATATTTTGTTTAAAACTTCAGGTGTTCATCAGTGTTCAGAATAGCAAGTCTTGAGTAGAAGTAAGAAAATCCAAGGCACTCTGAAGCTCCCGATCCATTCAATAAATGCTCTAGCATCATTGTGGACGGCAACATTTACAAAGTGAGACAATACAATTACTGACTGTGCATCACAATATCATGAAAGTATGCAATGGTTCATCCTGCAGTCAGGATCATTGATAGAGCTGAATGGGAGAGGATGAAAGTGAATTACATGTTTCCAGTGTCTGCAAACCAACCATGTATGCAATAGGCCATTTGCATATGACATCATACACGTTTGAACAAGTTGCCTCCCGTGGCATACAGTAGACGTAGTAGCGTATATATTTGACACAACTACTTTCTGTGTGAAACAGGCAGACGTATGTACCTGCTTCATCAAAATGGAACGCCACGGTGAAGGCTAATCATAAAACCCCAAAGCAGACCTTCCCAAAACACTATGTCAGCTGACATGCCCCCTGAAGTTATCCTGATGGATCGGCCACTTCCTCTGCATTGCTGGGGTGAAACACAGTGGAGCAGAGTCAGTAGGAGGCGCCATCCTGGCTACCGCACAGTTGCATTAAAATGGCTTGGCCACTGCAGTTTGAGGTGGTGGGCGGCGCAACGCTAGACTATTCTGCGGCCAGGGGTGAATGAGTCCATGACTGTACACCAGTATCTCTCTCCCACACAAGATAAAATGACAGGGGGAAAAAAGATAAATCTTACTCTTGCGTAATATAAAACAAAACTCTAAACGTGATCTAATGGGCCGCTCTCTGCATTCTACAGTGAACTGAAGCAAAATGTGACTGGCTGAGTACTGAAACATGAAACAAAAGGGTAATTCCACGCGCTTCTGCTTTTTCATCTGGTGCATCGACAGGAGAGAGGCAGGAAATCTTGACTTTAGAGACAACACCAGAGCAGCACAGATGTAATTCTTTGTGTTTTTTAATTTAAGTGCACACTTAGTGCACTTAAGTGCTACAGTGTTGTCTCTATACTGAATCAAGTAGGTAGCAGGCTTCACTCAGGTTTCTTGATAACTTTTAAGGGTGCTGTCCCAAATGAATACTTTTTTCGGCGTGTGCCTTCCTCAGTGTGCAACACGCCGAAACGTGAGGAAGGCACACACCGAAACGCGTCTGTGCACAAAAAAATAAAGAAAAAAATTGATGCAAGGTGCGCCCCCCTTTTCTTTGTCTCTATACTGAAACATGAAGTTTGACAAAAAAAAAATAGCGATACATGGGCTACTGCAAGTTATTAAGACAAAACAAAGTCTGTTTCTTGAATATGTAAAAATGTTTTGTCTGTTGCATAATTTCCAAAACATGTAGTACGCAACCTTGTCCTAAGACTTGTTGTGGTGTAAATGTACTTGAATATGCATGTTTATAATAGGTAGCTTATCTGCTGAGGGTGGCTCCTGTTAGAACTCAATGACATATTAAACATCACCGGTAGGCAAGTCAAGGCTTAGGCCGGAGCCAAGACGAAGTAATCTTAAAGGGCCCCACTCTCAAGGCATACAATGTAAGGGGGTCCCAATTCTTACCCCCACCCCTTTTTCCCTGGGCATGGGACAAGTGATCCATTTGCCAAGTGATCCATAACTGCCAAATAATGGTCAAAAGTCAAATCTGAGCTGAATATTTTTGGATACATCTTCATCATAGCAACCAGCTATCAAATTGTGGAAGATACCCCTGTTATACTTCTGGCAAAAGAGACCAAAACAGAAACTATTGAAGTCTGTTTTCTGAGTTCCACACTGTGGTGAGTTAAGGTGTTCTAGAAGTAGTGGTTAATACACCGCGCTCTTCCGTGTGGTGCGTCTCCAGTTGAATAACTTTGGTGGTGAAAAAGTGGATCGCACTCGGGTTCTTCTTTTCTTCTTTTTTATTTGTTTATTTACATAGCAGCAGACGTGTAGACAAACGTTTCGGCTGTTGCCGACGAAAGTTAAGGTGTTCGGCCTTTATAGGGCAGCACTGTTTACTGGTTTATGAAAGCCCAGTATTATAGCCCCATAATGCACGCCGTTCTGCCACTAGAACTCACTGAATTCACTGAAAAGATTTTACTACACTACTATATTATTACACAGTGCCTAGTAAATGCATTACGACTTGGTCCTTGCCATTCTGGAAACAGGCAGTTTATAACAGGGCCGGTGTCTTAATGGGTTAAGAGGCTCTGTACACCACATGATCAGGTCCTCTCCTCCTCCTCTGCTGACTTCCAAGCTGCCTCCCAAGTGAAGGGGACAGAGAGGCTACCCTTGACACAGAGAGGCCACATTTCATGGGTGTTGCAGTGATACATGCATACATGAATCTGTGATACCTGAGGCGCGCGCGCGCGCGCGTGTGTGTGTGTGTGTGTGTGTGTGTGTGTGTGTGTGTGTGTGTGTGTGTGTGTGTGTGTGTGTGTGTGTGTGTGTGTGTGTGTGTGTGTGTGTGTGTGTGTGTGTGTGTGTGTGTGTGTGTGTGTGTGTGTGTGTCATGCGTGCATGCTTATGTACGTAAATGTGTGTGTGTTTGTGTCAAAGCTGGCTACAGATATGTGGGCATGGGTTGTGATTGGCAGTTGTGTCAACCAACACTCCCCCTAAATCTGATTGGTTCAACTCAACTGAACTGGGAGTGGGTTGATTTTTTTTTACAAGCGTGTATGTGGAGCCAGGGTGGGGGATTTTTTTTTGCCCCCAAAATTGTTTTGGAATCAGTCTGGGGCAACCTTTTTCAGTGTTTGGCAACAAACTGTAAGTTTCATTCTCTGGGGATTCTGCCAAGCCTACAAACAAACACAGTCAGTTTCTTGTGGGTTGCTCAAACTCTGAAAGCTTCACTGACCAACTCAGATACTGGCCCTCATTTAACACACATCCATTGTTTCAGTTACACCACGGGCCATATTATGTATGTATTATAATCACAGTATATTCGTATATTATATGTGTGGTGGTATCAACATTATTGTCCTTTGGTGGCTACTGTAGTAAATTCAGCTATAACATGAACCTGCCTAGGGTCATGTGTCAAACCTCTCTCTCTCTCTCTCTCTCTCTCTCTCTCTCTCTCTCTCTCTCTCTCTCTCTCTCTCTCTCTCTCTCTCTCTCTCTCTCTCTCTCTCTCTCTCTCTCTCTCTCTCTCTCTCGTAGAGGGGGTGTATTTATGAACAGGCCTACCAGGCCCAGGCCCTGTGGGGTAGAGTTCCCAAAGGGGGCAAGAGAAATTTCAAGACAGTTTTTCGTCATCTTTTTAACCAGGGGCCTCCGACTCCTTAGTCGACCTCCAACTCATTTCCTGTCATTCCTCAACTGCTGGAGTAACAGCATTAAATGCTGCCGAAATACTGTGACACAGGACCTACGTACCGGATGTTGCATACAAAACCTGCTGTATATCACATGCAAACACTCCAGAAAGCAGTGTTGGGAGTAACTCGTTACAAAAGGCATTACTTTTAAATGACAGTAACATGTAATAAGTAGTGCATTACAGTTTTTGAGTAACTTTCCCAACAGTGCCAGAAAGCAAACTGAAATCTGTCCGATAATCATCAATACTATAAACTAATTAACAAGATTTATTGGTGAGGCCATCTGCAGGACAGGCCCAACATATGGACTAAATTCAACATGTTGACATAAAATTCAATTACTAGGCTACTTCATAGGCCTTCATAAAAATGGTTATACAGTTGGTAACCGTATGGCTGGTGGTCTCATATCAATGAACGCCTTTTATTACAAATTATCACACTGGGGAAGACAAAATGCTGAAACATATCTGTGTAGCAAAAGTTCTGTATGCATAGGCCGAATTTTCTGGTTTTCAGTTTTGTTGTACTTTTTAGTCAGCACTCTAAAAAGACGCAAAAAATGTTGAAAGACCTGTTCCAGCCCTTGTGATCTCATAGCACACCATTGCGATGGTATAGGCCCTACTGTATGTCAGCATATGATTAGGTGAAGGTTAAGTTCTCCAGTTACGTCGCCTGGTGCATCGGCCCTCATTTCACTTCGTGGAAACCATCTGACCTGACTCCACGTTAGGCTACTACGTGCGTATGTAGCCTCTTACTGCAGATGGGGTCGCAGGCGGGCCTATTCACTATTGGCTGAAAATACTCAACTACATCATAACAACATTGCAATGACATTAAAGAGAGCCTTAAGTACCAGAATAAGACATAGCCGTTACAATTTTGGGGTTAAATAAGGGGTTAAGCTGCAGTTTGGTTGTGACATATACTTGCTGACTTATATTAAACTACAAATGCATAGCGTCCTGGCATCACCTACAGTGTCCTCACTGACTGGCCTAGAGACAAACCCCTGCTTCCTGGCCTCCTATAGCTGTGATACATCCTCCGTTGCTGGAGTGTGAAATGAAATTGAGCGGAATTTCATGAAACTTCAGGTGCTTCAAGGCCCATCCCACTAACTCATTGTGATGCCATTGCAACAATGTACCGTTTCTTAACAGAGATGCTTCCTAACCGGTCTCATTGGGCATTCACTACTGTGCATTATTTCTAAACTTCCCATATTATGTCATAAAGCATATCTAGAGAAAAATGTCCACAGGGAAAACTGAAGATAGCTAAATGCTAAAGACAGAATTAAATGCGCAACATAACAGTATTGATGGCTGGATGTTGCCTCCAGTAATAACAGTGGAGGGTTAGGGTAAAGAGGGGAGTGGCCGGACATACTGGCTGAGCTGTATACATTCAACATGAGCTGGACTTGTTCAATGACAACTAGTCTGCTACTGAGGCATTTGCGCAAACACTTAGCATGCAGTTACTCAGCATGAAAAACAAAACACTCCAACAACCACCCCAACGACGAGGCCAGGCACACAGGAGGCTTCGGCCTTAGGGGAGGCCGAGGTGAAGGGAGGGAGTGGCACTGTAGGCATTGGGACAGAGAGGGCATTCAGGGAACGGAGGCGAGCGAAAACTAGACACAACCGAAAAAGTGAAAACTAGAAATGGCCGGGGCTCGGAAGCAAACAAGCTCAGAGTCTAAAGAGCGATACGTAAACAGGTTATGCAGTCCGCAAATGGCCTTTGCTGTGTTTAACCCAAGCAGACGAGGAAATGGGGGTTTAAAAAAAAGTAGGTGTAGAGGGCTGTGGTGTTAGTCTTGATACGCAGCCTTAGAGGGTATCTAAAATATAGAAGGTGGATAGGCCTATGTGCTAGCGGAAACGTTGCTTTCTGTAACAGTGTGTAGCATAAGGACAATCTATTGAGAGAGTTAGATACTTGGAATGTCTTGCCATAAATACAGACATACTAGGATAACAACATCCCTCAGTCATAAAAAGAAATGCAATACAGGATTGAATGAGACCATGGCAGAAAAAAGAACCCTGAGTTTCTATGTGATTTTTTTTTTTACTCCTACTCTGCCATACACCAATAAAGCTTTATTCTTGCTTCATTCCATCTCTTAAGATTTTACATGAAGCCACTGTGAAATGAGGGCAGGATGCCTGCAATGCCGATAACACTAGTAGTCGTTATTATTTTAAAAAGGCAAGGCAAGTTGATTTGTAGAGCACGTCTTGTACACACATCTGGTACACACACATTGTACACTCAGTTCCAGTGTGCTCTACAAATCTATAAGCATAAAACTAAAACCATCATGTCTGCAGTGGCTCTGTTTCTCTATTCAGGTCCTATTCCTCTCTTACATAAGGTGGGTGTGATATGGGGGTATGACAGTGGCGACCGGCAGCAGTGACACGCAAGGGGAGAAGCATGGGAGCAAACAGCAGCCTGAAACAGCTGCTGAGGACAACTTTCAGTGTGTGTGTGTGTGTGTGTGTGTGTGTGTGTGTGTGTGTGTGTGTGTGTGTGTGTGTGTGTGTGTGTGTGTGTGTGTGTGTGTGTGTGTGTGTGTGTGTGTGTGTGTGTGTGTGTGTGTGTGTGTGTGTGTGTGTGTGTGTGCGCGTGTGTGTGTGCCCTGCAGCTGCTGAGACCGACTGGCCTCAACCTGCACAAGCCAGACACAACTGGGCTACCCTACATACTGCTCATACTACACACACACACACACACACACACACACACACACACACACACACACACACACACACACACACACACACACACACACACACACACACACACACACACACACACACACACACACACACACACACACACAGGGTTCCCAGCGACAAGCCACCTGCTGCTGCAGTAGTTTCTGAGAAGGGACCGTTTGTGTGTGTGTGTGTGTGTGTGTGTGTGTGTGTGTGTGTGTGTGTGTGTGTGTGTGTGTGTGTGTGTGTGTGTGTGTGTGTGTGTGTGTGTGTGTGTGTGTGTGTGTGTGTGTGTGTGTGTGTGTGTGTGTGTGTGTGTGTGTGTGCGTATGCGTGTGTGTGTGTGTAGTGCCGTTCATATTCACACATGTTATATGCGTGAACTACATGACCCTAGAGACAGCACAATACACAGTAGCATTCACACTAAAATAGGATGAACGAATGAAGTTTGGATATCACATTTGTATTAATTAACAGCAATGAACAATTGAATATGGAACCCTTAGTTAAAGAGTCTCCATGGTGTTGCAAACTTGCAACATGTTTAGGTCTTTTATTCATATGATAGATAGCATTCCTTAGGAAAGTTAACCTAAAAATACAACTGAACTGTATGAACTTTGTGCCCGTAAATAACAGCCTTTGCGTACAACCACTTTCCCCTCAGAACATGTTTACCAGGAGCCATTCAAGGGCTGTTGTTTTTGTGGGCTCTGGGGGGAGAGAGTTGGGCAATGAATGGCACTTATGTGGATGGAACTTGTTGTTGCTTTTACCGACGGTGCAGAAATGCCTCCACCTTTTCTGCAGAACGTACTGTGTAAATGTGTTTTCATGCGTCTAGTAGAAGTAGGCCTACATCAAGTTTGGCATCAATGAAAGATGTTGTTTGTTGTTTTGCCCTCATTGAGGTAGGCGTTTCCTTCCACCTCATTTCAATCATTGAGGAGGTGGGGTGGGGTGTTGGACTATTCAAATCTCACAAAAAAACACAAGATAATGAGACAAGATGTATCCATATACGAACATATGTAGTGTGTGGACTGACAAACATATTCAGATAACATATTGACCATGGGTGCATTTCTCGAAACCATAGTTGTTAACTATGTTAGCTACTTAATTGTTTGCAATGCGATTTCCCATTGACAACTACCCAAGTTGCTAACTGGCTAATAACTACGCTTTCAAGAAACGCACCCCATATTCCTTCCCATGCGAGTAGTACTAGGCGGGTCAGAAATGTGAGCAGGGCGGCGTGGGCCGGTGCTCAGCTTAGAAGCGAGACATCTCAGTGTTTCCCACAGAAATTTTGGAAACTATGGGGGCAGCCGGGGTTTATTTTGTCCGGGGGGGGGGTCTTCTCACACGGGCCTTTTTTTTTGGGGGGGGGGGGGGGTATTCTTGCAGCGTAAATGCAAAACGGCAAAACAATGACTACAGTATGACATTGGCGCATGGAGAAACTGTAGGCCTTGGCCTATATTTCAGCCATTTATATTTTGAGAAATAAGGCTACATAAGATTTTACCCATGACTTGTATAATAGTAGTACATTGTCATTGTCAAAAAATGCAGTACAGTGAATAATTTCTGTTTACAACACAGTTTCATTCGTCCCTCATGCAGGGGTCTGGGAAACAATAATAAAACAAAATAGGAGCAGAGATAAGAATTTAAGAGCACTGTGAAATTGTTAACGCATAGACAAAAAGGGTCTTAGAGGGTAGGCTATGCCTTTTCCCCCACACATATCTGTAGGCGTACACATTCTACATGAGGGGTGCTGGTCACAGGGCCAGTTTTTTTCCAAATTCCTCCCATTAAAAGGGCTGAACAACATATTACACATTTATGTCTATATTCACATTCATTACACATTAATTTCTATATGCAGCCCGATGTCTCCTCTGCTGTGTCAATGAAGGTCTGTCACCAAACTCATTACAACTGTAAAACAAAGCCTAGGGAGTGTTAGTAAACTCATCCCAACTGTCCCTTCTCTGAAGGTTTTTTATATTGCTCCCAAACCCAAGTAAACTACAACAACTTGACTAGGCTTTTGATCCCTGTCTTTCAAGCACTTGTGGTTCTCTCTATAGCAGGGGTGCCCAACCTTTTTTTAACCAAGATCTACTTTTGAAGTTGATGGTCTGCCGTGATCTACCAAGTCAAATTCAAGGATGTCAGTATGAAAATTTAAGACCACCATTTATTAATCACCATTATTATGAACAAAATGTTTTCAGTAGGCTACTATGGCCGTATCTTTTCAGTGTGTTTTTAAAGTGTGTTGAATAGCCTATCTTTACAAAGCAATGCAGCACTGATAGTATGCAGAGATAATTTCAGTCATACACAAGTCATAAACAATTGAAACAATTTCAAAATGATAAACATTTGGTATATAAAAGGCACATAGGCCCTATTTCTAAAATATGATGAAGCATTATCATGCCTTCAGTGGTATAGGCTACAAATTAAAAAGGGCTCAGAAATTCACCATTTGTTATGGGTAAATAGTAGGCTACTATGAGAGAGAGAGAGAGAGAGAGAGAGAGAGAGAGAGAGAGAGAGAGAGAGAGAGAGAGAGAGAGAGAGAGAGCAATGAGAGAACTCATTGGATTGGTTAACACCCCTACAGTAGCACAGCAAAGGCTTTCTATTGTGAGTTTGGCCAATCTTTTTGTCCACAACTGAAGCAAGAAACAGCACAAATTGAAGTGAATTCCATACATGTCAACAACTAACATTTCCCTTACACGCGGCACGCGATGTAAACGCAGTTAGCGATGATGCATGCGACTAGCGATTTGGACGAAGATCCTCGCATATCGGCGTGTCATAACGCATCGTTGCGCATGTTCTGTTACTCACACGATGTTACACGTGTGCACACATGAATCAACTGTAATACCCTTACGGTCATCATTCTGTGTTACCGTGGGACTACTTATCTAACCAATACAGAGTCTATAGGATGTATTTACTCCAGGAGGAAAATGCGAAGGAAATTCAAAATCGTAATTCAAATAGTTTTAACAAAAACGGATATCGTTAAAAAAAATTTTTTTTTACATTTTACAATTTACATTTTCGTAAACTATGGCGGCCAAATTTAAACTATGGCGGGCCGCCATAGTTTCCTCAATGTATGGGAAACACTGCATCTTATCTGCGCCGCTTTTTGACGGTAAACAGGATCCCAATGAGGACTTCACCCACATTCCAAAAAATCCTGACCTTACACCTTATGCAGCTCACACTCCGCAAACGACTCTACGACAGCGGGCCAACTGTGGACGGCTGTGGTGTAGGACGGGCAATTATGTGTGTGTGAGAGCCGCTACTGTCTGTTTTCCACTCCATGTGTGTGTGTGTGTGTGTGTGTGTGTGTGTGTGTGTGTGTGTGTGTGTGTGTGTGTGTGTGTGTGTGTGTGTGTGTGTGTATGTGTGCGTGTGTGTGTGTGTGTGTGTGTGTGTGTGTGTGTGTGTGTGTGTGTGTGTGTGTACGTGTATGTGTGTGTGTGTGTGTGTGTGTGTGTGTGTGTGTGTGTGTGTGTGTGTGTGTGTGTGTGTGTGTGTGTGTGTGTGTGTGTGTGTGTGTGTCTGTGTCTGCGTGTGTGTGTACGTGTACGTGTACGTGTATGTGTGCATGTGTGTGTCAGCATGTGGTCAAGCATCAGCTGTTGGCACACAGCTTGGGAAGATAGTAACCACTGAAACCACAAACTTGTGGATCAGGCAGCAGATTTTTTGTCAAGCAAAGTAAGTGTGGGTTTGATACAAAAACCAAGAGAGGAGGCCTAAAGGAAGGGAGTAAGTATGAAGTGAGTGAGAAGTTAGATAAGCAGGAATACACTGCAGAAATTTCAGTTGGATTTTGGGGCAACATTGACGTAGATATGTGGGGCAACCTACGAGTTCTCTGAGGAACCCTTATTGTTCTCTATAGAAGCTCTAGAGCCTTGGTCTCCAAACTAAGGCCCGTGGGCCAAATCCGGCCCGTGCATGGCAAACATTTGGCCCGCCATGAGGTCAGAACAAATGAAAACATAAATGTGTGTGATTTTCTATCAGTAAAACCGCATGGTCATATCTCTCCAAAGCATTCACAGAGAGTTAGACCTTATGCCAACAGTATCATAACAAAAACATTGACAAGAGGGAAAAATAAAGCAAAAATCTGTTCTCTGTCCATGCATCTAACTTGTGTTTCATTGGGTTGGGGCGTTGGTTTGGCCCGCAGCCTCACCTGATCTACATATTTTGGCCCTTGGAGAAAAATAATTGGAGACCCCTGCTCTAGAGGTTCTTCCACAGTGGCAATGAAAGGGTTCCTCAAAAATGTTTCAGGTTGCCAGATTCTCTGAGCTTTCAAGAGCCAATTTGTAACACATACGTAATAGGTTCCTCCAAAACTTTGAGGTCCCTCAGACAACGTTTAGAGGTTCCTCTACAGAAGCAATACCAAAGGTCCGTCTGGGGACCTTTCATTTTTACACTGTAGCTCAATCTGAGACCATCATGCCGACAGGGGAAACAGATGCAACAAAATAGATAGTAACGTTGTCATGGATGACTGCTGGGAGCAGGGCAGGGCAGGGCAGGGCACGGCAACAGAAGGACTGTCATGGAATGTAGCAAGCCGAGGAGGAGAAGGAGGAGGAGATGGGGGATGGGGGGAGGACGAGGAGGTGTAGGAGGAGGGGGATCCCCTTACACTCCAGTGTTATTTCAGCAACCCAGCGATC
This sequence comes from Engraulis encrasicolus, assembly GCF_034702125.1. Lineage (NCBI taxonomy): Eukaryota > Metazoa > Chordata > Actinopteri > Clupeiformes > Engraulidae > Engraulis > Engraulis encrasicolus. The sequence continues at coordinate 20,412,212 of NC_085867.1, read as the reverse complement.
CTCCAGCAGTAATTCAGAGATACCCAAGTACCACATGGAGGTCAGAGGGCACAGCCAAACATACAAGGCAACCTCTTGGGGAAGCATTGAAAGCTTCTTCTGGGCTTGTTTGTGTCAAAAAGGGGGCGGGTAGAGTGAGTGGGAGAGATGGCTGGGCCCAGCTCTGAATAAATGACGTCTTTCAGTGCGTAACAGAAAAGGCGATAACAGGGTTGCAGAAAGTGCACACTCTCTCAAATACTTTAAGTCTTTTTAGAAATTGACATTGGTTTTAAAAGAGAGAGATTTTGAACATCCTATGAAAAGAATGTGCTCTCCAACAATGCAAGATTCTAAAATTCCAAATGATATTGTATGAAGCTGAAAATTCTATAGGACTTTCACTGTCCGAACATTCCCGACACACTGGTGTGACGATACACCTAAGGCAGCCCAAGACAGCCGTGTTTTGGCAACCAGACAACATCATCATCATAATTTCTAATCGTCTATTAGAAAATGAGAAATCTATAGAAAAATACTACATTTTATTTGGGTGTGTGTATATTTTTCTCAAAATATGGATCTGAATATGTTTCACTGTCGTATCTCAGACTATGCCTGGACGCCTCTTCCAGATCTGGACACAACGTGTCCGATTTCCGCAGCCTTGAGTAGAAAAACATTTGTAACAGACATGACCCAGAGAAGGGTTAGCAGAAGAAGAAGGAGACGACTCTAGCAGACACCACCTAAAACAGGAGCAGCTCAGCCTGTTCTACCTAAACGCAGCCTATCCAAATCAAAGGTTTGATACTATTGTCTCATAATTAAAGATGGGATGATCATGTTATGTGGGATTTATATCAAAACAGTTTATTTGTTAACACAGTAGAGATAAATAATCTAATTTGACACATTGGCCAGATCTTTGCATAACCATTTACCACAAAGCACTATAAATCACAGCCCATAAAATAAAATATAACAGTACTTATTTCATAATAAGGTCACATTTGAGGCAACACAGCACAGAGGCATGAAGTAGGCCCAAAGTCACACCATGTAAACGTTCTGTGATGTAACTACGGTGGTGTAATGCATGGCTGTACCTTCTATCAGAACAAAGAATCACAGAGAAAGAAATAAAATAATTAAAAAATTGTTTCTTTTTTTGGCTGGTGTGGTTGGGAAAGAGGGGGAATGCAATAGAAATGCATCTGGCTTAGAAGAGCTCGACACGGCTGGCCAGGAGGCGTATGTGCGCTGCCCTTCTGCCATTGGTTAGATCCGGCAGTCTTGGAGCCACGCGATTGGCCGAGAGCAACATCTGGGGAGGGAGGCCAAAAAACCCTCTCCCTGTATCCCAGTGCTGAGCCAGGAACATCTCTCCCAGGAGGCCCATTAAGAAGAAGAGAGTGGGACAATAAACAGCTGTGAAAGAAGCCAGTTATACTATGGAGGGGGAATGTTTGATAAATTGCATTTTGACTTATGTAATGCAAACCCCCTCCCCCATCTCTCTCTCTCTCTCTCTCTCTCTCTCTCTCTCTCTCTCTCTCTATCTCTCTCTCTCTCTCTCTCTCTCTCTCTCTCCTCACTCACTCCCTAATTTCATGCAGAGTTGGGATCCAGAAGAACATTAAAAAAAATGTTGCAATGAAAAAAAATGTGAGGAAATTTGACACTCTGTTCTACAAGCTTACTGGTGAGCTACTTCAGATTGTGTCAGCATCTCTGTGAGAGGCGCAATAGATTGAGACTGACTGAGATCTTTTGGCTTCCAATGAGAATGCTTTCATATCACTGTTTCCATTGAGATAAAGACTAGACGTATGTGATTAGATTGCTACCTTGTGTGTCCCGTGCGCTGTATTGCTTTTTATGTAAACACCAAGAACATCTACATCACACAGTAGCTATTGACCTAGTTTAGGGGCTGCTGATTCAGGCATATGTGTTGATTGTGTCAGACCTCCCGTTGACTCAAGACACTGTTTTGGACTTAAAAACGGGGGTTCTGCCCACATGTACCAGCCAATCCCCAACTCAGAGAGGTCTCTGTGTGTGTGTGTGTGTGTGTGTGTGTGTGTGTGTGTGTGTGTGTGTGTGTGTGTGTGTGTGTGTGTGTGTGTGTGTGTGTGCGTGCGTGCGTGCGTGCGTGCGTGCGTGCGTGTGTGTGTGTGCATGTGCGTGTGCGCATGTGTGTGTGTACTCACTGGAAGTCCCATGGCTGTGGTATTTACAAAGCCCATGCTGTAGGATGTAGGATAGGGTACTTGGATACAGCGTAAGGATAGGGTTCTGCAAAGTGATCTTGCAAATGTGCTATCACGCAAAGTCACATAGCATGTATGCTTTTATGCAAAGTGTTTCTCTGCAAAATCAAAGCAAGTAATGTTGTCCAAAGCAGCCATGACATCACTGTCTGATTCTTTCAGATAACAGAGATTCCATTTCAATCAGAGTTAAAACTCAAGTTAAAGGGACAGTTTGGTCAATTTCAACATGCAGTTGTAATGCTCACACTACCCTGGACTTGTCAGTGCCTGAGATTTTTTTTTCTTCTTCTTCAGCCGTTTCCGAGTTCCTGGTCATTGTAATGGGGGCAGCTCTTATGTTTACATTTCAAAAAAACATTTTTATTTATTCCCAAAAACATCCAAAAGGTTATAAAACATCAGTAGACAACTAGCAAACAGCAGTACCTTTTGGGAAAATATTTGGAGTTGGCCTATGTTTCATTTTTTAAAAATGTAAACAAACGCTGCCCCCATTACAATTGCTCATATCTCGGAAAGGGCTAAGCCGAAAAATGTGGCATCACCAGGTACTGACAAGTCAAGGGTAGCGTGAGCAATACAACTGCTTATTATACGGCACTCTAGAATGGTGCAAGAGCTCCCATTCACTTTCAATGGGAGGCCCCAACGTTCGATGGTCACTACTTTTCTGTAATGCCCAACTAATAATACCCGCTGCCAATGGCAACGAGTTTGTCACTTGGATTCACGTGAATTGTATCACTCCGCAAGTAGTTCGGCAACTTCGAATGTAAATATTCTGCAACGGCTATTTTTTTTCTGTTTAGGCCTACTATTTGGCGACACCTCTCGGCCAACAATGGAGTTTCCAATGAATTTTAACATTTATGGAGAATATGAAACGAACAAACATTCCGAGGACTACTTTTCGCAGCCGCATTCAGGCTGCATTCGTTTAATAAACCTTTATTTTTTTTGGAAAAAAATGTTTATTTAGTGGCTCTTTTCTCATTTCGGCAGTATAATAAGCCATATAATAAGCGGGATAATGTATTGTCCACACGTGACTATAGGAAAATATTTTCCCTTCGGAGCGGAATAAAAATATTTTCCTATAGTCACGTGTGGACAATACATTATCCCTTACATGTTGAAATTGACCAAACTGTCCCTTTAAAACTTTCCTTACTATGCAGCAGCTATCCCAAGACATTCGGTCTATAAAATGTCTAACACTTCATCAGATCCTGCCTTTTTTCTACATGAGCTTCTGCTGCACAACACTGGCTAACGTATTACTGGGTAACAATAGTCTGTGTCTGTTCCTTTCCCTTGACTAAGATATACGGCCACCCCGTTTGGCCTGCTCTTGTCCACAACTCCGCAGCCCCCGTTTTACCCAGGACACTAGCACTAGAGGGAAGAATGTGGAGGCCGCACTCCTGATTAAACAAACAGAAAAGGGGAAAAACTAGTTCTGTTTGCCAACACAAACCCGCCATATCTAGTGTAACCCAGTTTAAACTACACTGTGTTGTCCAGCTATTGACAGCATGACCTTACTCCACTTTAAGCTTGCTTTTATGAATTGCACAATAGACACATACGTTGACCTGTACAGAAGTGCACTGGTTGCAACTCGGAAGACACTTCATATTTTTTTAAACTCATCAAGATGACAATAACTGTAGGTCTATAATAAAAGAGGATGCTTCTACTCTGTGAAATGACCAGAGAGAGAGAGAGAGAGAGAGAGAGAGAGAGAGAGAGAGAAAGAGAGAGAGAGGGAGGGAAAGAGAGCGAGCGAGAGAAAAACATGAAAATCCGATGCTCATTTTCCGCTTAGCTCCGTGAGTAGTTAAAGTGTCACCTCATCAAAAACCTGGTTTCTCTAATCACATGCACGATTTGTTTTGATAAAACCACACCTTCACAGTAGGGGTGGAACGGTTCACAAAATTCACGGTTCGGTTCATATCACGGTATCAAGGTCACAGTTTTCGGTTCTCTACGGTTCTTTTTTTCAGTTCATGATAAATGGTGCACTGGGAATATTAAACCATATTTATATAACTGCAATTATAAAGTGATGATGCGCAAGTTGAATCAGCTGTCGTCAACTGATGTGCGCTGTCTGAGCGTTCCAAATGCCCTCTTTCAATTGGCTAATAGAATCAGACTTAGCACTAAATATCCTACATATGGTTTGTATAGGCTTATAATGTGAAAATGGTGGGATTTTAATTGTGTCATCCTCTGATTGCTCTTATATGTTAATGTCTTAAAGAGTTTATGAAACGAAAACAAAGTAAAGGAATTTGACCATTTCCAGGACAGATTCTGAAAGTTCTAAGCCTTGTGAATGAAATGGGATATTGTCTGGGTGATATTTTGTCCTAAAAGTCATGTTAAAACGTTCCCAAAAAGTGTTTTTTTGGTGACATGCAAATTTTATGCAAATGATATGCGTGACATAGAAGGGGTGAGTTCAGATCAATGGCGGCTAGTACCAAAACAAAGTGCAGTGTCAAGCAGTGTGTTGCTGGAGAGCCGAACGGTGCCAGCTGCAAAAATGGCTACTTGACAGAAGGAATCTCTTTGCACAAGTTCCCTTCTGTGAAGAATGATGGAACTGTGGCCAACAAGGAGAAGGCTAAATCAAGCTAGGGCTCTGTGGATCCAATGCGTGGTTTTGAAGCAAGCTTGTGGTCACTGTTGTGCTCGGCACATTTCCACCCCTTGTGCTTCACCACAAATGTGGAGGTCGCGGGCATGGTTGGACTGAAGAGAATGCTATTGCCTCAAGCAGTTCCAACAATTGACATCGCCGGCGTGCAGACTGAAACTGCCCCTGTTTTACCTTGTCCATCTGCTTTGTATGTTGTTTTCAGGAAAGGGTAATGCACATTACATGCCAAACCGTTGCGAATGCTCTCGGAATATGCACCTTTTGTTGATTGCCATTCAACTGGTCAATATATTGGTTTTGGGAGGATATCCGCGCATCAGCGTGGTGCTCTCGGTCGAGGACAGCCAACTCACAGACTGGGCTACAGTAGGGCTTTTTCTGAACGGGGAAATAGGGGCGCTCCACCCTCATACCTCCGTGGGTGCACCCTCATACTTTTATTTATATATATATTTGAGCGCCCCTAATTAATTTCTCATTCATGGGGGGGAACACCCCCCTTCACCCCCTGTAACCTGCCATGATGCTCCCTGATGCCAAAAAAATCCTAGAAAAAGTCCTGCTACTGCTTAGCGAATAAACGGAGATGCACATAGCGTAGGCCTACTTTGAAGCGATGATTGTTTGTTTTTAGTATTCTGGTGCATGTGTGGCTGACGTCAGACTCAGGCTGAGGGACACGCAACGCCTGTGACTTTGAGCACAAAAAATAATAATAATGATGAATGCTAAAAATATGCTGAGGACTCAGGAGGCTATATAGGGTGTTTTTCCAACAGCCTAATACCTCCGTTTTTTCTCTAGTTGATGATATTTTTGCATGTAGCCTACATGCATTTCAATCACACTATATCGCGCAATTGAATCAAAATGCCCCCTATTTCTCAAAAAGCACACACGCCATGTCATCTTTGGGTCATGGCAAAGCGCCCTTAGCAACCGTAACCATAAACATAAGAACTGTCAGGCTATGTCAACAATCGTCACTTCACCTGTCAGACATGTCACTTTCTGCAGATGTATCAGTGCCTCTGAAATAGATTTGTGCTGCTGTTTTTTTTTTTCTCATGAGGTTGGATGTGTGGTTTTTCGACACGCTGATGTTTGTATCAGAATTTTGGTTCCTTTATAAGATGTGGGTCCATCAAATGTGTGTTGTTTTCCCACATCGCCATACTAGCAAACCAGGGACTCCCCTCTTTGATGTCACAGCCCAGCTCATTAGTCACACCAAATTTCACAGAATTCACACTTTGAGTTGCCATTTTCACAAGTTCCTCCAGGATGATTGGGTTCAAAGTCTCATCGATGCTATCAGAAAAAACAAGGCTTTAATGGGAATGACCGTTTGTTTTCGTTTCATAAACACTTTAATAAGAGAGACTGGATAAGATACTCCTAGAATCTCTGTTTTACATATTTTTCTGGGCAGTACATGAATTGCGGTTTGCCACGGACTGCATTTCACGGTTCGGTATGGTGTGTGAATTGTACGGTTTCGGTTTTCGGTTCGGTTTGTACCATCCCTACTTCACAGACATGCATATGGCATACTGTGGTTCCAGATGAATGTTGGTGGATCAAGGCACCCAATCATCTAGTGACAGCCAGGTAAGAGATAGTATTCACAAAGTTTGGGAGATACATTTGCAAGCCAAAGCGGGAGATCCTTCAGTAGCCTACACAGTGGTACAGTTGCTTGCAAGCCTTTGCAAGAGCCTTTACAAGAGTGCAACCAAGCCATGACAGAGAATATGTGGTAGGCAGACATGGAGAGGGAAGCACAAAGTGGCCCAGGCCATTAGAGTGCTGCCACAGGAACAAGTCAGACCCCCTCCACCCCACCCCCAGAGCAAAGCAATAATAATAATAATAATAATAATAATAATAATAATAATAATAATAATAATAATAATAATCTTTTGAAAAACAATAGGGCTTCGCACAGAGAGGGCGAAGGGCCACAGGCCCTTGCACTTCAGTGCTCGGGCCCTAATAATCTCCAACATAACATTCAGGTCAGAGCTTGTATGCTCAGCAATACTACAGACTACTTGTATGATCAGCAACACTACGGACTCACATAATCTGTTTTCGACCTTCAAGTCACTGCTCAACCCTCCTCCTCCTCCTCCGGCGGTCACAGATCTCAACCCAGACAACTTTTCTACCCTCTTCACTGAAACGTGGCAAACATTAGCAAGCAATTCTGTGAACCACCCTCCTCCCTTGGAAACACCCCTGGACACCACATCTACTGTGACAACACTGTGTGATTTTAATCCACTATCTGAAGGAGATGTATCTAAACTCATCACAGAGAGCATCCCACTATCTGCCTACTGGACCCAGTGCCTACAAACCTGCTTCAAGACATCGCCCCAACAGTGATCCCAGCGATTACATCCATCATGAACTCCTCACTGTCCTCTCTGGCACTGTTCCCTCTGTCTTCAAACAAGCAAGGGTAGCACTGTTACTGAAGAAGCCCACACTCAACCCTGCACAAGTGGAAAACTACCACCTTGCCTCACGGTTTCCCTTCCAATCCAAAACCCTGGAGAGGGCAGTTGCAAACCAAGTTACCAACTTCCTCAACCAGAACGGACTATTGGACCCAAAACAATCTGGTTTCAGAAGTAGACACTCAACCGAAACCGCCTTACTCTCAATAACTGAAGCTCTAAGGACTGCATGAACAGAGGAACTTTCCCCAGTCTTCATCCTACTAGACTTATCTGCAGCCTGTGATACAATCAACTACAAGATACTCCTGAGGATACTCACAGCAATGGAAATCACTGGTGTTATCCACTCATGGTTCAAATCCTTCCTTTCTGCACGCACTTTCAGTGTGTCATGGCAAGGAAAACTGTCTTCAACTCACACACTCTCCACCGGTGTACCCCAAGGATCAGTGCTGGGGCACCATCTGTTTGTAATGTACACCTCCTTCCTGGGTCGTGTCATTCAAATACATGCATTTTCCTATCACTGCTATGCTGCTGGCACCCAGATGTAACTGTCATTCAAGCCAAATGACTCCACAGTTTTGGCACACATTTCTGCCTGCCTCACCGACCTGTCAACATGGATGAAGGATCATCACCTACTATAGTGGAACCTGTCCAAGACAGAGCTCCTAGTGATACCTGCTAAAGAGTCAATCTGTCACAACATCAATCTCAAGATGGACTCTGCCACTGTGACCCCAAAGTCGCTAAAAACCTTGCCGTTATGATTGATAACCAGCTGTCATTCTCTAACCACATCAATTCAATCGGCCAGGCCTGCCATTTTGATATGCCTAACATGCAGAAAATCAGATCCTTTCTGACCCAATATGCTACACGACTGGGATAGGCCTCAGTTATGTCCCACATTGACTACTGCAACTCTCCCCTGTCAAGTTTACCCAATTGTGTGCAAAAACCACTGCAAATGGTCTAGAATACAGCAGCACGTTTGGTGTTCACTCAAACCAGAAAGACCCATGTTACTCCTCTATTCATCAAGTTGCACAGGCTACAAGCACAAGGCCTTGACCCTTGCCTACAAAACCACAGCTCCAGCTCATCTGAAGGACATACTAAGGACTTATGTTCCTGGAATAGAACTAAGCTCCATCACAAGCTTTCTCAGTCAAGACTGTTCTCCATCTTTGTTCCTCAGTGGTGGAACAGTCTCCCAGAGGCAGCATCAAGACTAGGCACATCTATTTCAGTCTTCAAGACGCAAGTAAAGACTGTCCTCTTTCGTGACTGTCTACTACACTAATGCTTGAGCTGCCCTAGTCCCAGGCCAGACTCTTTGATATGATGTATATGTGTGTGTACTTTACGTTAACAGGAAAATAAAAAACGAACCCTACTTTGCATCTGCACTTGTTGTTCTGTATATTCTCTGTGCAATTCGTATTTGTTAGTGATGTTGGCTATGATTATGTCCTCAATTGTAAATCGCTTTGCAAATATAATGCAATGTAATGTATAGTAGTGTCATGTAATGTATGCAACAGATGTCCACCAAGTTTGTTACCAGATAATATGCTGCATGTCCAGTGACACTCTAGCCCCCATCCCATCCAAACGGTCCTCATCAGCCATCTTTTCTTGACTCATTCAAACAAAAGAAACTGTCAAAGACAAGAGGTGAAGGCATGTCACAAACCTGAGGCGTTGACAATTCGATTGGCGCGAATGGTGCCGTGAGGGGTTTCCACGTCCCACTTGCCGTTCTCCAGAGGGGTGATTCCGGTGACGGGGGACGAGTTGTAGATGGAAGCCCCGTACATGCGGGCTCCAGCAGCCAATGCCATCGTCAGAGAGTAGGGATCAATGTGGCCATCTCCCGGAGTGTACAGGCCCGCCAAGACCTAGGTGAAGAATGGGTCATTTGTATGATGCTTGAATTCATATGTAGACACATATTCATAGGCTTGCAATGTTTTGCGCCTATTCATGTTATGATTCATACACATCATAACCCTTTATAAAAGTGATAATAGAGTTCATAAAACATGCTCCCAACAACATGTGTACATCGTATAAAATATTTCAGCTATTATATTCATACCACATATCATATAGTATATTTGAGCTACAACTGTATATTCATACCAATAATGTATCTTGTCAGACAAAAAGTTGTCTCGTTTTCACAGTTATACTTCATTTCACACATCTCATGGCCAACAGTGTCACCCATTGTGTTCCTGTTAAACTGTCAAATCACTTGGATCTGCATTAGGCCCTACCGTAAGTATGAATGACAAACATGATTTCACTGTATTAGAGACTGTTGAAAAGCATTGTTCTTAAAGGATCTTTGGTTATATTTCACACCTCTTTATATGAAGAGGAAACACACACTAGGTTTTCATCAGAGATGTTGGTCACACGAAACGTACTTGTCACCAAATTAAAACAGAGAGACGAGACCGCACGGGGGGCACTCGCTATTCCGACATAGCGCTATTCCGACAATCCGCTGTCCCGACATGTCGCTATTCCGACATGCCGCTATTCCGACACTTTTTATCCCCACGCATCATTGCTTCATGATGACATTCACACTGACTATTTTTTATATTGCAGCAGGGAATATGCATGAGTCTCGACACCAACAAGGCGATTGCGCTGCAATTTATTTTTAAAATATAATTTGAGCGGGTTTTCACATGGCATGTGAGCGGTGTGCCATTGAAATTGGGTTAGGGTTAGGGTTAGGGTTAGGGTTAGGGTTAGGCCTATAGGCTACTTAAAAAAATGTCGGAATAGCGGCATGTAGGAATAGCGGCGGACGGTGGAAAACGTGTCGGTATTCCGACAATAGACATTAACGTCGGAATAGCGACATGTCGGAATAGCGCCACGTAACCAGACCGCACATCCTTCTTCCGATGCCAGTGTTTTTAATGAAACAATCTTTCAGCCAAGACGTGAGGTCTTTGAGGTTATTTCTTTAACTGGCATTGGAAGAAGAGTTGGCTATGTACGGTAGTTTTTTTCAACTTCACACCTGTTATGGCTACCAATGCCACAAGATATGTCTTTGCTAACCTTGTCCATGTTGAGCAGGGGGAAGAGCTCTTTAATCTTCTCCGGTCCGATCATGAACTGCGGTGTGACGTGCCAGTGTGTACGGGTCATCTGGTAGCGGATCTCGTCCACTCGCACCGCACTGGAGGCGATTCTGATGCTGCCAGGCTGATGGAAGCCCACCGCCTACACACACCAACAGACAACAGACAGGTGAAGTTAAGATTGAGTTGAAATATGAATATCATGTAACACATGAATCAGAAAATTGTCTTTGGCGTGGCTCCAGTCATTCTCACAGACATTAGACAAGACTTGACAAAACAGGACATAACAAGACAAGACAATACATGTATGCTGAGGCTGAATAGCTGGTCATTGTTCATCTTTTGTTGAGTAGAGCTACAGCTGAGGGGATGAAGGACTTCTTATATCGGTTTTTGTGTGCTAGTGGAACATTGAAGCGTCGACGTGATGGAAGCAGTTGAAAGGAGTGATGGAGGGGGTGAGAAGGGTCCTCTGTGATCATTTCAGCTTTCCTGATCACTGCACCAATGTACAGCTCTGATAGGGAGGTTTGAGGTGAGCCATTAATTTTGATGGGTTGGTTCACTATACGTGAAAGTTTGTTCTTTTGTCTAATGCCAATTAAGTTGTACCAGGAGGATATATTGGAGGTAAGGACTGATTCTATGAGAGAACGTTAGACTAGGGTCAGAATGTCCTTGCTGACTTGGAATGTCCTGAGTTTCCTGAGTAGGTGATGGCGTTGCTGTGTCCACATGCTGTGAGAAAGACAGGGATGTGTCCATTTCAGTGCCCAGGTACCTAAAAACTTCCACTTACTCCACTGTCTTCCCTTTGAAGGAGAGTGGCTGGAAAAGAGTTGATGTCTTGTCTCTGCCTCCACAACATAGTTCCTTTGTCTTTGAGACATTCAGCACTAAGGAAAGTTACACAAAAGTTTGGCTCAGGTTGTTATCTACCTCTTGGTAGCAAGTTGGAGCATCAGGGTCAGGCACATGTGCACTAAGGCAATGTCATCTGCATATTTAAAAGTGTCATAGCTTCCCCATGACACACAATGTTGTTTGTGTACACAGAGAAGAGGATTGGGGATAAAACACAGCATTGCGGGAGTTCAGAGTTCAAGTTGATTTTTGATGACTTGACCCCATTGAATAATACCTGTTGTGGGCTGTCCAGCAGAAAACATTTAATCCACTGTATAAGTGCTGGGTGGATCTGAAGGTTGGAGAGCTGCAGGGAAACTGTGTCAATTCGCACAGTGTTAAATGCAGAGAAGTCCATGAACAGGATCTTGGTGTGTGGGTGTATTGAATCCACGTTTCTGGCAACTGTATCCAGAAGTGAGAGGCTCACATCCTCCACACCACGGCGTTCCCTGTAGGCGAACTGGTGTGGGTCCAGCTGGTTTGACACCATACAGGATAGAAGGCTATTCAACACTCTCTCCATACATTTGCACAGCACAGATGTTAATGCCACTGGCCTGAAGTCCTTGAGATCTTTTGGAGGTGACTTCTTTGGGATGAGGATGATGGTGGATTCCCTCCATTGGTCAGGGGCACAGCCAGAGTCCAGGAGATGCTGAGAAAGCCTGGTGAGCAGGGTTGCCAGATGAGGCTGATGATTTCCAGCCCAAAAAATGCTCAAAACCCGCCTGGAAGCACTAAATCCCGCCCAATTCTATTGATTTCTATGGGCAAAATTGGGCGGGTTTTCCTGCAAAATGCCATTTTTACCCGCAGATGGCACTCCAAAGCAGCCCAATTGGGCGGGAAACAGCCCAATCTGGCAACACTGATGGTGAGTACACCACTTAGCTGTGTGGAGCTTTCTTTCAGCACTCTCCCCCTGAGCCCGTCTGGGCCAGAGGCCTTGTATGGGTTGACTCTGTGCAGTATGGAGGTCACTAGCTGCTCATTGACGTTGAGTGGTTGGAGGCAGTGGTGGGGAACCTTTTTCATTCGAGGGGCCACTTCAAAATCATCCGAGGGCCGTAAAAGTCCTCCGAGGGCCGTATTATGAACACAAACCAGGAATTCCTCCTGCACTTTAGGCCTATATTGAGGGCAGTCACTTTTAAAACAGACCCCACCTTCTCTAGGTCCCCTGAATATAACTTAATTGTATCGCAAATGCATTTTATAAGTTTCCTTTACAAAATATGTCATATTTCCTGTGAAGCTGCATAACATTAAAACTATATCAGGGGCCGGATAACGGATAAACGGCCCTCGAGATATAGGTGCCCCACCCCTGGACTAGGGGGTTGGGGGTTTCCAGATGACTGATATGATACCCCCATTGAAGTGGGCGAAAAAGATGTTTAATTGCTCTGCAAGCATTGGATCTGAGCAATTCGTCCCTGATGGCTTGGGTGCTCTGACCATCATGAAGTTTAAGCCTTGCCATGCCTATCTTGCATTACCAGAGATCAATGTCTTCTCCACCTTGTTTTTATAGTTAATCTTTGCTTCCCTCCTAAACTCTTTCTCCAGCTCCCTCACCTTGGATTTATCTCCCTAAAGAAAGGCTTTTGTCTTTCGGACCATAAACAACTTCACTAATGAGGTCATTGAGCTGAGCTGTGGTACTAGCAGGGGGGAGGTATCATTACACAATGCAATTACAACTCATTCTCTCCGTCTGTGTGCATTACACCATGTTGTGTTTGGTGACCGGCTGGATTCACTGACCCTCTGGACTCGTCAGAATAAGTAACCTGTGTCTCCTGCTGGGTCAGTTAAAACCGGAGAGGCTACGGCTGACCCTTGAGACTCAAGAGAAGATACCGCCAGGGTTACCATGGCACCATGGTTACCATGACACAGCAAGTTAGAAAGCATGACATGGTTACACAACAACTTAGTGTGACGCAAAATTAGCTGGGGGGTTGTAGAGGTTTGTTTTGTGAGGAGATTCTGATCTGAATGCACATTGACTTCTGCACACATGGATGGGCAGTTCACCATTTCACTGTGTATTCTCAAGGGAACCGTAGAAACTTTATACTGTACTTATGAGATATTGCATAGTATAAGACATATTAGGTCTTTAAATTCAGATCTTTTTTGCATTTTGTAGAACTTACCATATTGATGTTTACTAGAAGTGACTCCACAAAGTGAAATAAAATTAGAAACACACATTGAGAAACACGTGCACATTTCTACATAATGCCCACCTGTCCAGTCTCTTCCTCCAGTTTTTCATAAAGTTTGATGCTGTCATAATGGACCTTCTTCAGGTTGATGCCCGGATGGTAATATGTGGTCAGTCCAGCCTGCAAAACAATCAACATCAAACCAAAAACGCACCATTCAGAATACGTAGTTACTGTAGTGGAGAGAAAACACATTTGAAACATGGAAAGAATAATAATATGATTCAGGGATATACGTATGTTTCCAAGCATCTTATAAAACAACACCAGAGCACAAGATGTCAACAAACATAAAAGTATATACAGGACTTTGCCTGAACTGCTACTTAAACTTCTGTTACTAATTTTACAGATGACTACTGTACAACATGCTGCTAACAACATTAATAAAGATGAGTATGTGTTTTGAGTTGCATCATGCAATTATCCCTCCCTTACGTCGATGTGCAAAAGATATGTAACAAAACCTCACCACTGGTTTGTTAGCCCACACTAGATCTTTCACAACAAAATGAAAACATCGACCAACTAGAAGTTTGCCAAAGCTCTTTGAGCAATGTCCAAAACTAAGGAATGGCATGGGATGACCTCTGAATGGTGCAGCAAAAATCCAGACGACTTCAACACAAACATAACAGGCCTGAACATTGTCAAAACCTACTGCTTATGGTGTGAAATGTACAGGGATTTTATTTTATTGCTGTGTGTGTGTTTCCTGGTGAACCAAAAGCTATGTGTTGATGCCCAGGGCTACTGGTTCACCAGGAAAGTGTGTGTGTGGTTTAACTTATGGTAAATCTCCTTTCGTATTCGCCTCCTCTGTGGAATTTAATTAGGGGCCTACCATTTAGCCAACATACTAACACTGCTTGTGCTGTCCCTGTGGTCTGTGTGGTTTGTCAATCATGGTGTGAATGAGAATGTGGAGGTATTCCATTCCATAGTTGCTGCCTGGCTACCGGAGTGAATCTCTGTTTTTGGCCAGAATAATCGATATTCCAAAAATATGACAAACCGCCTGTTCTAAATTTGCTTTTATCAGAATGGCAATGGCCAAGTCAAAATGTGTTATGAAATATTGTAGCAGTGTAGTGCTATGTTAGTAAAGTGCTTTGGGCCGTAATGGCGTCATGTATTTGGATCAGAGCTATGCAGATTCAAACACAATACAGACCAATAGGGAGAAACTCCTACACATGACTGACGTGCCATTCAGCAAGGCACCTAACCCCACAAATGTTCCAGTGACTGTTACTAAAACCCTGTAGTCGCTTTGGAGAAAAGCGTCAGTTAAGTGTGATGTCATGTCATGTAATGTAATGTAATGTAATGTAATGTAATACTCCCTCCAGTAAGCACCTACAGCATGCCAAGTGGACCCAGCAGTCAGCTCTGTCTTCTCCAGAAGCACAACATCTTTCTGGCCCGCTTTGGCCAGGTGGTAGGCAAGGCTGACACCCACGCACCCTCCCCCGATGACCAGCGTGTCTGCGGTCTCCTTTAACCTCTTCCTCAGAAAGCCGCCATCTTTGTTCCTGCAAAAAGGTTAAGAGGGGGACATAGGCAAAGCTTCATTGCAGTGCAGTTTATGTTTTCAGAAATGCATGGATCGACAATATGAACAGACGTAATAAAATAATATAGGGCTAACTGATAAATGTTAGTAAGCGTAAACATAAGCATAAGCAAGTAAACAGTAATTAGGTTCTAATCATTCACTGCAAAGCTTGTCATTACCAGAATGACAATAAGGTTGTGTTACTACAGACACTATGTAATGCCAATAGTACTGTGCTGTTTATAATCTACTTTTTATAGGCAACATTGGAGCTTTCTAGAAGCAGACGGGTGTGTGTAGGCTACTAACAATCTACCACCAAATCCATTTGTGTACTGCTGATGCAGTACTGTTTGAATGAGTGACAGAAGTTCTCACTGATCAGCTATAAAGGCTGAAGTGTTTAAGTCATGCCACAAAAGAAGTTGTGGATCCTATTCCACCTCAAACGTTGTCTGGTTAACACCAAACCATATCACAAGTTTACTATTCTCGTAAGAAAGGTGTGGTTTACCATTGCCCGTGACCGTTTATTGGGCATTATGAATGCATTATTTGGCGTATGCGTAGCCCAAAGCCAATCCTGTCAGTTGTATTTGAAGAGCTCTTTTCCAAATTAAGATACATCCATTTTATACAATGTTGGGAAATTGACATTTTTGTATTGGGCATTCCATTGAATTGCATTGCAAAATGCATTTTGTACAGGTTTAAAAAGTATGTTCTGAAAACATTTGAATGGCAAGAATTCACACATAGATTATAGGACTTCTTAACAGTCAATTCCAATATTAAAATGCAAAAAGTCAAGAATGGTGGATATAGCGTTTTGGAAAAGAGCTCTTCATTTAAAAAATCTACAAGCCTTGATTTGTCAAGGAGTTTGTGTCGCTGTCTTTGATGTGTGTGTTCACTGTCTGATTGGCTCCCTCACTCAGACTCTGGCTTAGGGTAGCTGCCGTGCTGTCTTTAGGATTGGGGACTCACTAATTCGACGCCCTTTCGGTACTTACCGCTTACGTCATACGACCCTAAACCTAACCTAAACCTAAACCCTAACCCTAACCTTAACCCTAAACCTAAAACCTAACCCTAACCTTAACCCTAAACCTAACCTTAAATTGCTTGTTTGAAATGTTTGATTACCATGTGAAGTACTGAGAGGGCGTCAAACTAGTGGGTCCCTTAGGACTGGAACGACTGTGCAAAGCAGCATGGGATTTCCCTCGCTACTTCAAACTGCTCTATGTGTCCTTGAGCAAGGCCCAGACCCCCATCCTTCTCCCAGTTTGCTAGTTGGCACGGTGCACGGCCTATGGTTTGGCACAGGACCCAACCCCATGCTTGGCACCTTGCATGACCACTTCTATCACATGGTTGGCACCTTGCATGTCCACCATCACTTGTATGTGAATGGATAAAAGGGATGTGTGAATGCGTTCTATGTAAAGCACTCTCTGTGTTCTAGTGAGTATATGAAAGCACTACATCAAAGTTATTAAATGCTCTATCAAAATGTATCATCATTTAGAAAGGCTTTCTTGATCTCAGTGTCTGTACAGTATAGGCAGGGTGGTGGCATTGGAGAATTGGAGAAATAATTATTTTACCATCTTCACTTTAATGTGTTTTGTTTGTTGGAGAGGGAAATATTTTGGAACGATATGTTGTAGAAGTTAAAGTCACATCCTGATTACGAGCACTTAGGCCGAGTAACCCATTAAGACAAAGCATTATACATTTTCTGTAGAGTGGCAATGACCAAGCTGAAGTAAATTACTAAAGGCCCTGTGTAATGTCATAGTATTGCAGTGTTATGGTTGTCATGACTATTACAGCGTGCCACTGGAGGTGTGCATTAATTTTCAAAAGCAATCATACATATGTCAAATAAAAGTGGCACAAACGGATGGATCAATTAAAGACATGGTAAAAGGAGGACTGACAAACAATGAGGCTAAAAACTTGCTTTTTATCATATGGATATTAAGTTTGCCAGACTGTAAGTGCCCTACACATACTGTAATATTGTCTCTTGCCATAGTCTACCTCACAATGATTTTGTGTATGTTTTGATCTGAGACTTTAATTGAAAGCAATGATTTGGTAAAAGTTGATTTGTGCTGATTTGTGGTTAGCCCTCACTGTCCATGTTAATAAGTTATTCTTTACCACTGTGCAATCATCACAATAGGGGGGGCATATGACTATCAAGGCTCGGGGCAAATGAGAGGATAGATAACCTGGTGAGGACAGAGGAGAGAATAATCCTTTACCTCACCAGGACATTGAAGCACTTCAAGTATTTAGCAACTATCGATATAGGTTGTGTGACTCTCATACATCACACTGCCAACAAGAGGGTCTTTTATTTCTTAATTTTTGGTCAGTATGTCTGATGTATGGATTTAGTCTATTTCCCAAGTGGCTTTCAGAACGTAGGGTAGCCTATTGGATCAGATGAAGAGATAGGAAGACTGTCATCACTGTAAAATAAAAGAATGGCTTAAACTCGAGAGTGCAGTTTTCTCTTACAAAAAGCAAATTATAAATTGTTAAGCATCATAAAATTGAAGGGAAAAAACAGACACACATTGCGAAACACGTGTTAGATGACCCACATTTTCTTTTTCCGTTATCTGAAAACGGAGTAGGCTACCCTATAGGCTATAACTTAGGAAAATATGTTGTCGCCGAGAGCGCGTTGATGAACGCTAACAATTTTTCTTATCTCCAATTTGCCTTAATGCAGAGGAAAGAAGGCATTTTACAAATTCGGTAGATGTCGAACATTTGATTTATTGACAACACCTACGTGCCTCAAATTGGAATTAAAAAATGACATAGCTGGGCTCATTATGTGGCCAATGAAAATTATTGTCATGTACATGCACATACGGGCAACTGCCTATAGGGTGAATAGCCATAAGCCTATCAGGATAAACTTCACGAAAGTCCGTCGATTAAGCTTTGCACTCACCCCTCTTCTGCACTCTGTTGCGAAGTTCTGCTAAGTGTCCTCAAGGGATGTTGGCAGACTGCAGGGAAACTGGTCAGATCTCTTCGAAATTTGGCATTGGATATGCCTTTTTGAATTATTCTATACATTATTCAATCTTACAAAAATAGAGGAAAAGTGTACGTTTCCAAATGATGTGAGGCAGGGAATGTGAAAGCACTGTATCCTAATAAATGAACCTATGAACTTGAACAGATGTGGACACGCCTTCTTCGAGCAGCGATGGATAGGAGCCAGCGGGACTGTGCAAGTCGCTGCAAACTCTGCAGTTAACTATTTAAAGAAGTTGACCTACATGTTGTTGAACGCGATACACCGCTTTATCTCCCATTGCTCAAGATTTTTTACGTAACATGTTGAGCAATGCACCCACATTTTGGCCAATATAGTCCCGTTCTTCCCAGTACTCAGAAAACAAAAATCCGAAAGTGATACGGTGAATCAATCCATTTGATAACATTAAGGTCGCCCCTTAAGCGTGCCAAGAGTGGCCTACCTGGGTTTACCTCAGTGCAATTGACATCATTAAACAAGGCTCAAGATACACTTTTAGTTCCATGAAGAAAACCTCCCCTGACCTTACCTGTGGGGTATGTGCGCACAGAGACAACGGGAATGGATAAATGAAAGTACTCAAATCACTGTCATATCTAACGGGCAAATATTGTATGCAATCTTCAATGTATCATCTGCTGCAAAACCTGAAATACCTGCATGCAGATATCAAATAATGGTAGCACCATGCCCTTGCAGCAGCGAGTCATTGAAACAATATCAAGAGGTCTGGATGCCCATAAGAGTACGCACACTTTGGTGCGTAATTTGCCCAAAGCGCAAACAAATGAGCACATTTAAAACCAGTGGAGATGGGGCGAAATGTGGAATTCCGCAATGAGCAGGACCAAGACCAGTCTTGAGAGGACTAACCAAGCGATCAGATTCACGGTGACATCAGGGATTCCATACCACACCCCTCAAGTCAAGAGTATAAAATGTGCTTGCATCTCCACTAAGCGTTCTCTCCACTTCAGCACTCCTAGAAGGTTGGAAGAAACATCACTTGGGGGAAAATGGCCCCAGCAACGAAGAAGGTAAAAACATTTTGACATTCTAATCACACTGAACCTAAATTAGAGGGGACAGAAGTTGTGCGTAATGCAATGCACTTTTGTGTGTGTTAGGGTGAACATGAACTATGGTTGCAGAACTCAGTCATCACAGTTGCGCAGAATCTAACTGCTTGACACTTTGTTTTGAAGGGAGTTTTGGAGAGGCTCAATGCAGGGGAGGTCGTCATTGGAGATGGTGGCTTCGTCTTCGCCCTGGAGAAGAGAGGCTACGTGAAGGCAGGCCCATGGACTCCCGAGGCAGCTGCCGAGCATCCCGAGGCCGGTATGTGGTCTACCTGTCCTGCAAACATCCTCACGTTCATTTTGTGCAGTTTTTGACGCAGTGAATTGCATTGCATATGGCACGTTTAATAATCATGCCACGTCCAGTGGTGGAATTGCAGAGAAATGTTTCAACCAACTGTTGCACTTGAAATGGCCATGCATTGAGAAACAGACGCTCATGCCCTGCGTTTTTCCCATCCCCATAGTGCGACAGCTGCACAGAGAATTCCTGAGGGCCGGCGCAAATGTCATGCAGACCTTCACTTTCTACGCCAGCGATGATAAATTGGAGAACAGGGGCAACAAGCTGAGCTTTACGGTAAGATAATTCATTTGCATGTGCGTATAGTGGGCTCTTCGGTATGAATTGAAAGGCACATGTGTATGTGCAGCTGTCTCTGCAGCTGAGTAGAGAAACAGACAGAGGGAGTGCACAGTCTCTGTGCAGTGCAGTGTGCGTACTCACAGGTTGGAAGCGATGATGAAGAATACCTCAGAGGATACGAGACATTTTTAAGTCAAGAGAGGCAGTCTCACGCCAAGTCGAATGTGCGCTCCCACCACGAGTTGTTATCTGCCATCACGTAGCCAGAGGTTTTGTGGAATGTGATCTATAGGGGGCGCCTCTAAGTCTCAAATCGCACTTGTGGGGCTATGGCCAAAGAACTGTGTGTTCGAACACACCCATCCCCTATAGACCACTGCACTGAACATAGGAGACTGAAAGATTTGCATCGTCTTCGTGAAAGTGCATGACAATGCTATTGAGCTATTTACTTAAAATACTGCTCGAGATCTAAAAATGCAGAGCTGTGAGTTAATTGATCATGTCAAGATTATATTATCACTCTGATTGATTTTCTGTATTGGGTGTTCAAGGGTTGTGAAGATAACCTCTACATTTAGCAACACGTTATAACAAATGCATTACTTTGTGAAGTTAAAAAAAACATTTTGTAACAGCATCAGTTTGTTTTGTGCTTTTTCAGGGTCAGCAGATCAACGAGGCAGCGTGCGACCTGGCTAGGGAGGTAGCCAACGAGGGAGATGCTCTGGTGGCCGGCGGTGTCAGCCAGACTCCCTCCTACCTCAGCTGCAGGAGCGAGGACGAGGTGAAGGCCATCTTCAAGAAACAGCTGGACGTCTTTGTCAAGAAAGACGTCGACTTCCTGATTGCAGAGGTACGTGTTTAGGTGGTCAGTCGCTCAGAGAATTAAAAAAACAAAGCATGGACATTCAGGGATTGAACAAGACTGGGAGCAGGACAAAAAGCACAAAGAGTACAAATGTCCCCCCTCAATCAAGTCTTTCAATCAATCAATCAATCAATCAATCAATCAATCAATCAATCAATCAATCAATCAATCAATCAATCAATCAATCAATCAATCAATCAATCAATCAATCAATTGATTGATCAATCAAAGTGTGTTTGCATAGCACAATATCACAACTACAAAATTGACTCTGTTCTCTCACGTTTTGCTCTAAAATAGTTAGCAAGCTTGATATATCACAGTAAAAAAAAGTCTGGTGCAAAAATCTGGTGTAAGGCTTACTTGTTTTTTGCACTTGTGGTCAGCCTCAGTCCAGCACCAACATCCTTCACATGTGGCAGTCTCTGAGAAACACATTGTAACACATTGTTTATTTTTCTGCACACCCTCCCTCCCTTTTGTTGTTCCCACAGTATTTTGAGCACGTAGAGGAGGCTGTGTGGGCAGTGGAAGTGCTGAAGGCCACAGGCAAGCCAGTGGCAGCCAACCTGTGCATCGGGCCCGAGGGAGACATGCACGGCCTGAGCCCCGGAGAGTGCGCCGTCCGCCTGGTCAAGGCCGGTAGGTAGTAGTGGCCTCAGTGGAGGAAAGTCCACCTGCTGCCTCACAAAATGCCTGTTAGCTCAACGTGAACATGGCTTTTGTTTCAACTCTTTCAACTTGAGATGTATCTTTGGAATTTATAGCATGACCTAACACAGCCAACCTGCAAACAGCAGTGTGTTGGATAGATGACCATTCTTTTTGGCCATGTACGTAGTTTAAAAACAAAAGACACCCACATCCACCTTCAACCATTCTGGAGTGCTGGACTAAGAAGTCACTTTGCACTGAAATACATTCAGGGAAAAACTCTGCAACAATCATGCTCCTATTAACTCCTTTGATTTCCCGTGTGTGTTTGTGTTTGTGTTTGTGTGTGTGTGTGTGTGTGTGTTTGTGTGTGTGTGTGTGTGTGTGTGTGTGTGTGTGTGTGTGTGTGTGTGTGTGTGTGTGTGCGCGCGCGTGCAGGTGCTGACATCGTCGGAGTCAACTGCCACTTTGACCCACTGACATGTGTGGAGGCTGTGCGCCTGATGAAGGAGGGTGTGGAGAAGGCCGGCCTCAAGGCCCACTACATGTGCCAGCCCCTGGCCTACCACACGCCCGACTGCAACAAGCAGGGCTTCATCGACCTCCCCGAGTTCCCCTTCGGTAAGACCCGCACACCAGGGCCGTAACCGGACATTTTCAAATACCGAGGTCAAATACTGCATGCTGTACTGCATGCTGTACATTTAGAATGCTTCAATTATTTTAGTCAAACTCTTAAGTTTGTTTTTATTAATCACTGCCTTGAGGATGAATAGGGGTGGCATATACAGACTGAATCATATATTGTTGATCATATATCGATTTTCATCATAGATAAATGTTATATTACAGAAAAAAATACAGAGGACATGACCTCTGTGTCCTCATGTGTAGTTACGGCAATGCCGCACACATGGCGGTTAGATAAGTGTGAGGGTGTTAGGGCAACTTTTTGCTATAAAATGTTCAAACTGTTCATCAAACGTTTTTATCAGGAGAACCTGCATTAGCAGCAGGCAACTTTTGTTGTCGGAGGAGAAGGAGGAGGAGAAGGAGGAGGAGGGGGTGGAGGAGGTGAAGGAGGAGGAGGAGGAGGAGGTGGTGTGCACATCTAGACACACTGATGTAAGGCGAACATAGTAATGGGTGCTTCTGATTAGGTTTGTCTATTACACCCATTCCGAATCAAATATCAAAGATATATGGTAAGCAGGTAGTAAAAGCCCATGTGAAAGCCCATGTGCAAGAGGCCAACCACACACACAGCTGGACAACTGGCATCCATTAGGCAAAGAGAAGTGTGTGGGGCCATTTTGTTGTCAGTCTGTGCAAGGAGGGCTAGATAGAAAATGACCCGGTGCATGCTAGACTTCTGGAGTCATTGGGTTTGTGGAGGGATGCCTCCGCCATCTCTACTTGATGCACCACATCGCCCCCTGCCTTTAACTCACTGTATCACGTGATGATTTTTCCGGATCATTCAGGAATTCCTGACGTTCCAAGACGGAAAACCCATTTATAAAACCACCCTCACTATAGACAACGATAGACTGTATATCCTCTGGGTCTGTATTACAGAAACGTCCTAATTTGTTTGTGCTATACATGGGTTCTCAGTGTTAATCAACATGATGTTATGAGGAGGGGCAAGACACTGGCAGCCAACCACGTGAGCTAATTTTTTGACCGACAGCGGTTTCCAACAATTAGAGGTTGAGTTGTGCGCAGCTAGGGTCGCGCAGTCAGGTTATAAACAAAATGTAGAACCCATATATTCTACCTTATGTCAGGAAAACAGTTTACCCTGCTTTTGTTGACCTGCTGTGGCCAATGACACCCCTTCTCTAACCCTTTGACGTTTTCCTCTTCATCCCCCGCCAGCCCTGGAGCCCAGAATCCTCTCCCGCTGGGACATGCAGCAGTACGCCCGCGAGGCCTACAAGGTGGGCATCCGCTACATCGGCGGCTGCTGCGGCTTCGAGCCCTACCACGTCCGCGCCCTGTGTGAGGAGCTGTCCCCCGAGATCGGACACCTGCCCGCCGGCTCCGAGAAGCACGGCATGTGGGCCAGCGGCCTGGAGATGCACACCAAGCCCTGGGTCAGAGCAAGGTGAGCAAGGGGGAGCCAGACCTCGGTCCAGCCATGCATTCAAATATGTCTGCCTCTTTGCACTCATACGTCTATAGTACATCTTTTCATTCATTCATGCACTATCCATAATTCCTTACTGTTCAATACACCCAGTCATCCAGCCATACATCCCATACATCTATTTGCATCCATCCGCCCATCCATCCATCCATCCATCCATCCATCCATCCATCCATCCATCCATCCATCCATCCATCCATCCATCCATCCATTCATCCGTCCATCCAATTCAGTTCACTTCATCCATGCTGTGATACTGTCCATTGTCCAATACAATACAATAAAACCCCGGTCTACTACAATCCCTCCTGTACATCCAAATAGTTGCAATATTTTAATCTTTCGTGGGGACAAGGGCTTAAAGGGACACTGTGTGAGATTTTTAGTTGTTTATTTCCAGAATTCATGCTGCCCATTCACTAATATTACCTTTTTCATGAATACTTACCACCAGCATCAAATTCTAAGTATTCATTATGACTGGAAAAATTGCATTTTTCATACATGAAAAGGGGGATCTTCTCCATGGTCCGCCATTTTGAATTTCCAAAAATAGCCATTTTTAGCTGCAAAAATGACTGTACTTGGACCATACTAGAAAATATTTGTTTAATACTTAGTAAACTTTCATGTAAAGATCAAATTTGGCAATAGGCAGCCCAATTTCAATAAGTAACATAGTTGCAGTACCTTTTTTGACCATTTCCTGCACAGTGTCCCTTTAAGTCAGAGTGAGGAATGCAGTGCCACAGATGTTCCTTAAAATCTAAATGAAATGAAATGAAATTGGAGCAAATGAAATTCATTCCCAATTGAATTAAGTAAAGATCTAAAAATGTCCCTCCCCCTTCCTCACAATTTGACAAATTGCACCCTAGTCACAGCCTCTCCTTTGTCTGTGAGTGTGTGTGTGTGTGTGTGTGTGTGTGTGTGTGTGTGTGTGTGTGTGTGTGTGTGTGTGTGTGTGTGTGTGTGTGTGCGTGCCCACGCATCTTCATGGTTTTTTTGTGTGCCGTCCTCCAGGGCCCGTCGTGACTACTGGGAGAACCTGAAGCCTGCGTCCGGAAGGCCCAAGTGCCCCTCTCTTGCCACCCCCGACGGCTGGGGCGTCACCCAGGGAGACGCCGACCTCGTCCAGCAGAAGGAGGCCACCACCAAGGACCAGCTCCTCCCCCTGTTTGAGAAAGCCAAGCACTAAAAAGAAATGCAAACCGAAAAACCAGAAACATACAGTGCAGACCAAAGATTTTTTTAAAATAATTAAAAAAAGATCTCTGTATTAGGCAACTATAATGTGAAGGATACAAAGATGATAACAGCGACGTTTTAGCTGTGTTGTTTTGTACCAGGACCAGTTTTCTATATTTACATTGTTTCAGTTTCTCCCACTTGGCAGAGGTCGTCAAACAGTGGAACAATACAGTACATAGGCTAGTCAATGTCACTCACCATGACATTTTTTAGTAGAGAATGCGTTTACAAGAAGTTGGGTTTACAACTGAGCTCGTTCATTTGAAGTCAGAGTCAATGTGTCAACTGTGATTAAACTTTTAATTATTAATTTTTAGGAATGTATAATGATGTAGCGAAGCTGCATTCCATTTTTTTGTCCTCAACACTCCATGTTTATGAGGAAGTGGCAGTTTGAATCTGTTTTGAAGAAGGTCAATAAAAAACCTCCAAAAGATAAACACCTTTTAGTTGTTTTCTTGTTGTTCTCTTACTCTTGTGTTGCTATACCATTCAAACATTTTATTTCACACACACACACACACACACACACACACACACACACACACACACACACACACACACACACATGATTTGCTTTATATTTGAGGACAAACAGTAGCCCAATGTGTTAGTAGTAAATGGATTTCAAATGAGAAAAAGTTAAAATGAACAACATTTTTACTTACAACCCCCCACAAAAAAAAAACATTGCATTTGTTGAGCTTCAGTGGCAGCTTGGAATGCTTCCTTATGCTTCTGCTGCCATAGAAATCGTCGAATCTGCGCGCGCGGCACCTGCACTGCACTGATGATGTAGTCCAGTGTGGGTGAATCAAACATCAGCACAGCAAAGAGGCTTAAATGTCAGCACTGCCTACTATGTCATCTACTTAACATGGACGCCACTACTAGATCGGCAACACCGGCTAGCTCAACGGCGCTCATTTTCGCTCATTTTACTGTAGGGATGTCTCTGCCAATCATCTTTTTGACCAAAATGATAAATTTGGGATAGAAAATGACAACTGTCAAACCCACCCCGTCTGCACTGACGCTTGCCATGATGGAATAATGACGACTTTGCTTTTGCCGTGGAATTTCATTCTGAAATTTATTTCAGACCACCAGCGCCCTGGCATCACAGAAGAATATAAACCTTTCACCACGCAAAATGGGGTATGTTGTCTAAAATTGTTACACAATGGCTATGTAAACCTCTTGACAAAGACATTCATGGGATGGTGGTTTACATGTTCTGTGTCGTCTTCAGTGGTACCAGACTGTGGTGGTTGTTTGCTTTGTACTGGGGATAAATATTTCGCCTGCCAATCATCTCGCGCGTTATGATCAATGCAGCTGTCAAGCATTCAGTGCGGACAGGCTACTCGCGCCTTGTGAAAGCGTATTCGGCATTAGTCTTAACCTGAAGCGGACTAATTCTCTAAGACAATTATAACATTGTGTCTGTAGGGCTGATGGACCTGTTTGACGTTAGCTCTCTAGTAAACAAACGCGTTAGCTAAACCCCTCCATCGACCAGAAACAGCCTACTAGACCACTGCAAATGTGGCTGTGTGGAGCAGGTTATTCATCCCCAAAACGGTACCGCATTTTAGCCTATACCCGACGTCTTGAAACAAATTAGAGAGTGGAGGAGGTGGGGGTTCAGTTTGAGCCCCAGCAGTGGTTTACCATATGGACAGTGTCTGAGTGCGCGTGGGGTAACGGTGGAGGCATTCCAAAACGCCGCCCGTGAAGCATTTTAACGCAATGTCACATCAAGCTCAGACTGTCAAAAGCAAATTATTTTGGAGGGTGAAATCAATGACTCTTTTGACGATTAGGCCTAGGCTACATCCATTTCCAGTCCATGGTCTGAAAGTCTTGGGGTAACTCCAAAAGAATGCAACCTGCGGTGTTTGGGAATGCACTGCCAAATCCTCCTAACTCATTACTTCCATAGCCTTTTTTGGCTGTTTCATGTCTGCTAGCAGCCAAATGACTGTCAACATGTGCCAAAGAAACTTGGACACTTGAACTCAGACACAACTTAACCGAAAGAAAGGCCCATCCATCCTGTTTAAACTGAGAGTTTTAACTTTTTCTTTTTTTTGCACAAAAAGATACTATAAGTGCATTCTGAGTCAAGTCTACTGTATATCTTAAGCCAAATCTTCCAAAAAAAATCTTTCAAATCTATATGTTTGCCACCAATCGTGGTGGTCCATGGTCCGACATGAGGTGATGTACATCAGTGGTTTATACAGTGGGGGGCTAGGAGGGAATGCCAGGGGGGCAGTGGCAGGTTGGCAGGAATAACATTAATAATTGTATAAATTGAATAACTAAAGAAAATCAAAACACATAAATAAGCTAAACCATCCCAGTGGGCCACTTGCCTGACAAATCATGGTCTGGCTTGTCAGGATAGTGTGGCACAGCCTCACACACCTACACTACTGTAGGCCAATGGAAGCCTTAGCCTATTTGTCCATGCACTCACTGCCTGCTATTTGGGCATGACATGAAAAGGGTAGACTGATGGAGGATACAGTATATGGTACCATGACTGGGTTATCATTTTCTTCTTTTCAATGTTTATGTATAATGCTATCTGTAGTATGTGCGTGGATGCGTTTAGGAATGCACCAATTTCATTGACTCCTGAAACTGGGTGCACAGAAATGATACCACGGCCCATGTCAGGGGGCCCTGGCTGGAATCTGCCGGTATATAGGGGGCCTTGCCATGATAAAGTTTTGGAACCCTTGGTCTACTTTTTGCAAAGAGAAGCCTAGAACCAGTTGTTATGATGATCTAGCAAACAATCACACACAAACACACGCACATGCACACACATTCACACTGTAAGTGTGCTCACTGGTTATTACTTTTATATGACACATTTGTAATCTATTTATACAGCATTTCTACTGTGTTGATAGTGGGCTGATGCTTTCAAACACCTCCACTTCAATGGATGCATTGGATGGAACCAATGGTCCAAAATGTGTCTACTACTTTGTCAGAGTGAAATGTGTCAGAAACAAATGCCTCGATGGCAAACAATACCTTAACAAACTTTTGGGGTGCTCCAGTTAAGACATGACGTTATCAATTTGTTTACAAGAGTGGCAATAACCAAGTGGTCGTGCATTTCTAAATGCCCTGTGTCATATCATAGCAGTGTAGCTAACTTTTGGATGGCTACCAATGGTGGAATGGCGTGCGTAATGGGGCTGACACTGTCTGTTATTTACAAGTAAAATGGAGCATTTCTCTCATTGATGCCTTGTGATTTCCTATTCCCCTGCCTGCGCCTCCAGAGAACAGCCTATCTACAGCACGCGGGCCCATGTCTTTCAGATCGACCCAAACACCAAGAAGAACTGGATCCCCACCTGCAAGCACGCCGTCACTGTCTCCTACTTCTATGACAGCACACGCAATGTCTACCGCATCATCAGCCTAGATGGATCTAAGGTCTGCCTGTCTGTCTGTCTGTCTGTCTGTCTGTCTCTCTCTCTCTCTCTCTCTCTCTCTCTCTCTCTCTCTCTCTGTCTCTCTGCATTGGTTTAATCTCGCCCTTTGACTACAACCTGACAAATATACAGTTACTTTTATTTATGTTATACATGTTACATTTTCCAAAAAGCTTACAAACTCAATTTAAAATGTGATGAATGAATGAATGAATGAATGAACGAACAAACGAACGAACGAACGAACGAACGAACGAACGAACGAACGAACGAACGAACCAATCAATCAATCAATCTCACACACACACACGCACGCGCACGCACGCACACACACACACACACACACACACACACACACACACACACACACACACACACACACACACACACACATACACACTGAAGTGGTGAGTGTGATGCAGTGTATTTGTCTTCCAATAGGCCCTTATAAACAGCACCATCAGCCCCAATATGACCTTCACTAAGACTTCTCATAAGTTTGGCCAGTGGGCCGACAGCCGTGCCAACACCGTCTACGGCCTGGGCTTCTCCTCTGAAGGACAGCTGCTTAAGGTGGGCGCTAGATTTAATTATACTTATACTGTATTTACTTAAATTCATGGTGTTTATAATCTATGTATACAGTAATGTTAGAATCTTTGATCTAGTGTTATCTATCTATATTCATATTTGCATTTGATAAACGAAATGTCTATAAAAAAAGTCCTGAAGACTATATGACAAGAAATGATTGTTGATAGAGATGTATGAGCAAGCGGTGGAGATTGGGTAATTGAGCCAGGCCAGAATGGATCTCTGATGTATGCCCCTTGTTCCTCTGGATGCAATTTTAGTAAGCTGACCAAAAGACACATTTCTGATTTCAGTGCGCAGATGCAATAGAGATGCATGGGAGTATTATATTTATTGTCTTGGTTTCATGACACATGACCGGGCTGCATGACTGGGTTTGTTGTCAGTGTTGCCAGATTGGGCGATTACCCGCCCAATTGGGCTACTTTGGATGGCCGTCTGTGGGTAAAAACAGGAAAAATTGGCCATTTGGTGTTTTTTTCTGCCGTTTTATGCCCATAAAAATCAATGTAACTTGTTGAAATTGGACGGAATTTAGCGCATTTTGGCGGTTTTTGAGAACCTTTTGGGCGGGATTTGATCAGACACATCTGGCAACACTGTTTGTTGTGGTAGTTTGCAGAGAAGTTTGCAGAGTTTAAGGAGGCGGCCCGGCTGGCGAAGGAGAGGTCCCAAGAGAAGTCGGAGCAGCCCACCACCCCCTCACCGGTAACTACCCTCTCCAGGCCCCCCCTGCCTGAAGCAAACACATGGCCCACAAATACTCTAGTCCAGTGTTTCCCAACCAGGGGTACGTGTACCACTAGGGGTACGTGAGCACACTGCAGGGGGTACTTGGAAAAATGAAATATTGTATGGAGCATAGTCACTTTGGGATATAGAGCATGAATTAGGGGGTACTCATGGAATGACAAAAAGGCTTAGGGGGTACGCAAGACAAAAAAGGTTGGGAAACACTGCTCTAGTCCACACTGGGGGTGTCAAATTCCAATGGACTGAGGGCCAAAATCAAAATCTGTAACAAAGTTGTGGGCTGAGCTCAATATTTATTTTTAAAATGGACTAAAGCTCTGCAGGCACGTAGCCCCTTAATGTTGCCCGCTGTGATAGACATTGAAAGTTAACTACTATAGTACTACACTACTATGAAAGTGCATTGCCATTCTGGTAACAGCTCATTTATAATGCTGTGTCTTAAGGGGTTAATACTAATACTTAAATAGTTAAATAGTTACACTAGAGTTAAATAGTTACACATATGAGATTATATCTTGGGCGGGCTGAATACAATTATTTGGCGCCTGGGACTTGACCAATGAAAAATGTAAAAAAAAGAAATAAAATTTGGTGACACCTATGTATTTTAATCATATTTTAATAAATGTTTTGGCATGCTCACTTCATCAACTGTAACCACCATGGTAATGTTGTTACATCTGATAACCATTGCCGGTAATCGGTAAATTTATTTTAAAAATCTCCTACAGTCAGAGCTTCTTTCATTATCACATTATTACTTCATACTTCATAAGACTGACATTTTTTTAATTTATTAACCTTTTATCTCTTGTGTAGTTGTTTGCCTGTCTCAACACCTGCCTGAATCTCTATTGCCCCCAGTGGGGGAATGAATATGACTTCACTTGTCAATATGCCTTTCACGCAGATATGCATATGGGTGCACTTATGACCCACCATGCCATTTGTAATAGCTTGTGTCTTAAAGGTGCACTGTGTAATATTTTTAGCAGTTTCTTTTCCGAATTAATGCTGCCCATAACCCCATTCACAAAATGTGTTACCTTTTATATGAATACTTACCACCACCATCAAGTAGCCTACGGTATTCATTGTGACTGGGAAAATTGCACTTTTCATACATGAAAAGGTGGATATTCTCCTTTGAATTTACATAAATTGACATTAGCTGCAAAAAAATCTGTACTTTTGTCAGAAAATTTCATTTTATTATTTAGTAAATATTCATGAAAAGATCAAATTTGGCATTATGCAGCACAGTTTCAACAAGCAGCATCAATACAGACTGTGGCCACCATCGTATGCAGTGCACCTTTAACGTGTGTTGTGTCAGTACTCAGCACACAGCCCCTGTCCATCTTACATAAGGGAGAATCTGGAGTCAGATCATGTTGAAAGGTCTACAGTACGTCTTTATTACAGTTTTTCTCGATTGGTTTGGCTAATTTCTCAAAACTGAGATGACATTCTCAAAACAACACGGACAAATCTCCAAACCAACTTACAATTTCCCACAACAGAATGGCATTTTTCATTGCTTTCATCAAATTTCAAATGCTTTGTACATGTCTCAAATGTTCAGTACATCTCGGCAGATGGCTATATACAAGTACCCTACAGTTGACATATTGAGCATACATTTATCACATTTTCCAAATAAATTGACCTGTCTTATCTAAACGAATTAGACAATTCTCAGTCTAATGGTTGCCCTCTCCAAAACATGTCAGCATGATTTCATTGTGTGAGTCATCATATGCAAAGTAGTCTACACAATTGTCAAAACAGTCAAGGACATAATGTTTTAAGAATTTCTTTACTGTAAACAGTAAATTCATGACAGTGTTCAACAGGCCAGATGGTATTGTAACTTTACTAGTTTGTAGAAAATAATTTTACAACCGTGTATACTACAGTTGCCTCTGTTATTTGGCTAATTTCTTGACATTTCTTCAAACGGCGTTCTGTGGAAGGAATTTAGTTTCAACACACGGGTAAACTGTTTTTGGAGTGATATGAGCATTTGATGAGGATCCATGGAGTTATGCTGAACCATCCAGTTTATTTTGACAGAATGACTAAATGAATGCAAATGAGCCAAACCAATTGAGAAGGATATATGCCATTTTTATGGTACTGACTATTTATATGGGAGAAGGTTTAGTGCTGATGCAAGAATGAGCTGTTTTGGGAGGTATATGACATTTTGCTAGTTATCTGAACTGTTGTGCAGAACTGTAAGAATGTTTAGCCAAATGACCCAAAATTTATAGAAATGTCATCTCGGTTTCAAGAAATTAGCCAAACCAATCGAGAAAAACTGTGTAAGTGGAGACTAGAATAATACTTTGTGTTGATGTTGAGTTTTGGGAAAAAAAGGGTCCAGGTCAACTGTATTTGCCCTATATAGCCAAATACAGTTGTTCTTCAAACCAACACCAATTTGTTGTTGTGTCTGATAACTGTAGCACTTGTTTTCATGTGTGCTAAATGTGTTTGAAAGGAAGCGGCACCGGTCGACTTCCAGTCCCCACTGACGCCAGACAATGTAAACGGCACTCAGGATGGACGACTGACACCTCATGCCCCCCAGAGCACGGACGCACAGCAGCTAGACACCAGCATAGAGGGCTTCCCTCACAGGTGAGGCACCCATGCAGCTAAACCTACTGCAACTTACAGTTGATGCAGTGGTTCCCAAACTTTTTTCCTTGCGCACCCCCTGGTACATTTCAATGTGGTTCACGCACCCCCTAAGCGAATGTTTTGGCGTACTTATGGCCACTCAAATATGGCATCACTTCACAAATCATTGCACATTATGCAGAGTCATTTAGGGAATCCTCATTTCCAATAGGTTTGATGTTTCCTCAAGCATACAATTCACCATACAATTAAAAACTACTTAATTTTCAGTAATGCTGTATAAAAACACACATATCCACCATTGCTCCATTCAGCTCCCGCACCCCCTTGTGGCAAGCCACGCACCCCCAGGGGTGCACGCACCCCAGTTTGGGAAACCCTGGTTATGGTATTGGTTCGCACAGACCGCAAACTCTCCCACTATGCCAAGAGTATTAGGGTTTCACCCGGAACAAATTCATAACAAGCTGAAAATTTCAGGATATGTTCAGAATACCTTTAGGAATAACATACTAAAAGTCCCCGGGAATCCCCCTTGTGCTCTCTGAGAAATTCAAGATGGCGTCCAAAATGTATGATATTTTTTATGTTTTCACGTAATAACTTTTCAATGGGTGGGTGGATTGGCACCAAATATTGTATGCTAACACTCAACTATAACAGGAACAATATACAAAAAATCCAGAGGAGTCCAAATTGGCATCTCTGAGAAATTCAATATGGTGGTCCAGATGGGGTCCAAAATTGATGATTTTTCATGTTTTAGCGCAATTACAATTCAGTGGGTGGATTGAACAAATTAGTAACAAGCTTAAAATGTCAGGATATGTTTAGAATACCTTTAGGAATCAAAAGTCCCCAGGAATACCCCTTGGGCTCTGTGAGAAATTCAAGATGGCGTCCAAAATGGCCGCCTTTTGGAGATTTTGACATATCTAAGGCTTGAAATGTCATTTAAAAGCAGTCTAAAGGTGGAAATGTATGTTTTGATGGTAGATGCAGAGTCATGTTCATCCTTAGGTTTTGATTAAATGCTTGTATTAAAAGGTAACAACTTATCATAACAATATCTATATGTATTATGTGTATAACCTGTTGTAATATTTCGGTCACTGGGACCTTGAACCAAAAAAAATCATGAACTCCAAAAACTGTTCTTAAAACAACTAACAACTACTTACAAGTGACATTAATCTTTGAAATGATAATCTATCCAACTTAAGCAATGTGACTGAGCTGTTTCTCAAATAAAGAAGGTATTTACAGGAATAAAATTGGTAAGTTACATTTTCAACATGTTGCAACTTCAACATAAAATGAAATCAAATAACTCAACAAGACCATTTCATCAATATATGTACCATAAAACAATTAATCAAACAAGCAATCAATCAACCTCTCTATCTTTCCTCATCATCCTCATGGGGCACCTAAGTCACGCCCTTCTACTTCCGATCCATGGGGCTGGAGCTCTCAAAATTTTGAATGCGAGTTAATGGAGCGAGTCAAGCTAAATCCTCATCCCGTTTGGCATGTGCTCCGGATTTCACATATGATGACAGTGAATTTGAAAGGTTTGGATTTGCGTCGTAAGACCACTCATTTTCGGCACGCAGGAAACGTTATTTTAGCTTTTGTGCAAAACTGTGTTGGAGACTACACGTGCGCCTCGCATATCTGACGTGAACCGAGGCACAGCCAACCCTACCGCTGCACCGTGGGTTAAGTGGCTGCACGTCGGACATGCAACGTCTGTTGTGTAGTCCAAATAATTACATATTTTTGCACACACACAACTCAAAAATCGCTTGCCAAGTGAAGTCAACAAGCACACCATTGGTTGTTATTAATTCTGAGGCACAGCATATGTGTGATCGACGGGGAAATGCGAGGTGGGTCGGAAAATAGCTTTGATCAGTCCATTACAGCCCAGTCAAAAGTTTTTCCGTTGCCAGCCCCATAAGCCGCCCGGAAGGGGTGGAGACGGGTGGGTCGCGACCCAAAAGTGGGTCGCGGAGGGGTCATGGGTGGGTCGCGGAGCCTTGGTGTAAAAAAAAATGTAATTAAAAAAAAAAAAACTTTTCCTGCAACAATTTACAACTTTTATTTTGATAGGCTAGTGAACTCTGTGTCATCTGTCGTCATAGATACAATCTGAATGTTTATGCGAGATAGATAGCGTGCAACCAGTCATTCGAGTCTTGGTTACATTTTGAGAATTGCATTGAATTGACTTGAACGCAAAAAAAATTGGGTCGCGACCGAATGAGAGTAGAAAATGGTGGGTCCCAAAACTGTTCCAGTTGAGAACCACTGTTCTAGGGTATCTGGCTTTTCAGTTTCTCCCTCATCATTAAGCAACGATGGCATTAAAGCTGCATTGTTGCATGTTTGTCCACTGCAGTTTGTACACAGGGCAGAGCAGGGTACCCCCATCTTCCTGCAGCCACATGACACTCCACAGCCATCTGCTCTGCAGCTACAAGAGATCATGTTGAGCAGAGTGTCAGGAGCAATGGGGCGGTCAGTTTCAATTGGAGTCAAAATTTCATTTGACTTCCATCCCCAAGCTGTTGGCTTCAAGGACCTTCCCATCCATCCTTGAACAGTAAGATATGTTCTGAATGAATGTTGCTTTGCTGCAGCAGTTGTTGGAGGCAAAGTGGCCAACTGGAAGGTTGATGACAGATAGAGATGTGTCGTTCAGGAACGAGCCGGTTCTTTTGAACGGCTCCCTGAAGTGAACGATGGGAACCGGATCACAGCTGGGGGAGCCACTCGACTGTTATTTCGTTCATTTTTCAGCTTTAATGCCATTGTTGCTTAATGATGAGGGAGAAACTGAAAAGCCAGATACCCTAGAATATGATGATAATGAGGATGATGAGGAAAGATAGAGAGGTTGATTGATTGCTTGTTTGATTAATTGTTTTATGGTACATATATTGATGAAATGGTCTTGGCAAAAACGGTCTTTAGAAGCAGGAGAATAATCAGTTGTTGTTTGAACAAAATCACCTTGAGGTGGAGTCAAAATATTACACTCTAAACACTGAATAAATAATTTAAAAAGAGCCAAAAGAGCCAGTTTTTTGAACGGCTCTTTGAAAGTAACGAAGGAAAGATCCGGATCCCGTCAAAGAGCCATAAATCCCATCTCTAACAGAGGCGTTTTCCTGATAGCCTTTTTGTAAGCAATGTATCGGAATTCATCCAGGTACTCACAACTGGATGCTCCATACAACCTCAGGAGGAAAATTTCATCTTCTTTTTGCACTTGCTGGTGGGAGCTTGCAGAATTGGTGAATGTGTCACGTAGACCATAGTCTTTCTTTTTATGCACCAGATTAAATGCCTTACGCTTGCCTTGGCGGTACAGAGCAGACACAGTGTCACACCCTGTTATGGCATACAACGGCATCAAATATTTACAGGTGGATCCAATGCTCTTTTGAATGTCATGAACCCTATACACCGTTATGGGGTTCGTGGTACACATCATGTAAAGATCCATGTTTGTGGTTGCTTGAGCCACCAGCATTACCAGCAAGTCCGTGTCAGTTCCGACAACAACAACTGGTTTGCCTGATTCTGCCAAAAACCTAGCAGTAGAGACTATTAATGCATCTGCATCAGCTTGTGCCTGATTTACATGAACACCTGCCTCATTCATCAAGTCCCTGAGCATCTCTATTAGATGCCCCTTATTGCTGCCATTTGCCAGGAATGCTGCCTGAGTAGTTGTGGTTTGCATGTTCTGGTCAAATAAGATATCACTGGATGTGGACTTCTTTGCCCTTCGCAACTGCTCTGCTGCCTTGGTGGAGATCATGATAGCCATCAAACACAACAGTACCAGCCCCATAGTGTTTTAGTGTGTATGCAATATAGAAATTGCATACAGCTTCATAAGTAGATGGTTGTGGCCACACCACAGACTGCAACAGATGACCCCCATCTAGAACAAACTGGCAGTTGTCTGGGGTGTTGGGTTGTGCATGGCCAAATGACTTCAGAAGAGAACCTAGAGCACTCTTGTTTGTCTTTCGCATGGCTCCATCATGAAACAAGGATGGTGGTTTAGGAGCAAGTTCATATGACATGAACTGTTCCATGTCAGAACATGTCTTAAGGACACAGGTGATCCTGTTGAAGAAGAGAGTAGGATTCACTACAGTGTTTTGTCCTCTGATATTGATGCTATTTTTGTCCCCCATAGTCTTGACTTTGTCCTTGCGATGCAGTGTCACCTCTGATTAGCTCTGATCTCTTAAAAACTTGCTAGCACTGCCCTTTTTTGCATTATGAATGTAGCCATGTAGAAATATTTCCCAGGGATCAGTGTGACAGTGTGGCGGCATACTTAACATTGTGAAAGTCGGCCTTGTTGAAAGTGTTGGCCTCCTAATTTGTTAGCAGTCCATGGTTTTGTGCAAATAAATTCAACCATTTGTACATCGTGGCTGAACAAAAATGATCTTGTAAGTCGGCCATCTTGAAGGTGTTGGTCTCTACATTTTTGGCAGATCATGTACCTATTATAGAGTGTTAGCATGCAAGATTTGGTGGAAATCCGTTCAACCGTTTGGAAATTATGGCACAAACAAATGTCGGCCATCTTGAATATCGGCCATCTTGAATATCGGCCATCTTGAAAGTGATGGCCTCCAAAATTACATCACATCATTTAGTATGTCTAAAGTGTTAGCACACAAAATTTTGTGACAATCCATTTACCTGTTCAGAAGTTATTGCATTAACACTATAATATCATATAATTTGGACGCCATCTTGAATTTCTCGGAAAGCTCAAGGTGGATTCCCGGGGACTTTTAGTATGTTGTTCCTAAAGGTATTCTGAACATATTCTGAGAAATCCAGCTTGTTATGAATTTGTTCCGGGTTGGGCCTATTTTTGAGCTAATACTCTTGGCCACTCTGTGTGGATTCATCAACACAGTGTTTCCATAATGGATGTAAAGTACAAGAAGATACATTGGCTTTAGAAGACATTCCACTTAGCTGAGGCTTTTACCGTTTTACAGTTACTTATTGCTATTTAGGCACAGGGTATTGCTTACAGCCATGGAGCAATGTGTGATTTAGTGCCTTTTACAGTTACTTATTGCTATTTAGGCACAGGGTATTGCTTACAGCCATGGAGCAATGTGTGATTTAGTGCCTTGCTCAATGGCACTTCCGCCATGGATAATATGGGGTTTGAACCTGCAACCTTGCTATTCCAAGACCAACTCCCTAAGCATTAGACCACTGATGCCCTATGCAGACATGCTAATATGGATTTATAAATGAGAAGACACTAAAGGGCTTAAAGCGCTCAGTAGACTTTGCAGGGTAATATTACTCAGGTGCTCATCTGTACCGGGTGAGGTGTAGGTCCAAAAAAGGAAGGAAAAAGCTGAGGCACTCTGAGATTTGAGAAAAATATAAAAAAGCCTTTAATTTAACATGGCAAAATGTGCTTTTAAACTGATTTTGCCATGTTAAATTAAAGGCTTTTTTTATATTTTTCTCAGATCTCAGAGTGCCTCTGCTTTTTCCTTCCTTTTATGGATTTATAAATGTTCTCACTCTTTGCGTGGTTCCAATCCCAGCATATTCTACTCTGCACCTTCAGCTTATGATTTTTATAATAATAATAATAATAATACTTTCGTTTTATATAGCGCTTTTCAAAACACCCAAGGACGCTTCACAGAGTGTTGTGTTGGAAAGTGTGAGTGTGTGTGCGCGTCAGTGTGTGAGCATGTGTGTGAATGCGTGAAAGTGCTTGTGGAACTAGCAGCCATAAGCCTCCAGGAAGAGATGTGTCTTAAGGTGTTGCTTAAACATGGCCAGTGAAGGGGCATTTTGGATGTGGTCGGGCAGATTGGTGCAAAATCATTCTGCAAAGCATCTCCCTGCGGAATACACAGTTATAGATAGACACAGTAGATAGATGGATGGATTACAGTTTTTCTCGATTGGTTTGGCTAATTTCTCAAAACTGAGATGACATTCTCAAAACAACACGGACAAATCTCCAAACCAACTTACAATTTTCCACAACAGAATGGCATTTGTCATTGCTTTCATCAAATTTCAAATGCTTTGTACATGTCTCAAATGTTTAGTACATCTCGGCAGATGGCTATATACAAGTACCCTATGCAAATGAGCCAAACCAATTGAGAAGGATATATGCCATTTTTATGGTACTGACTATTTATGTGGGAGAAGGTTTAGTGCTGATGCAAGAATGAGCTGTTTTGGGAGGTATATGACATTTTGCTAGTTATCTGAACTGATGTACAGAAGTGTAAGAATGTTTAGCCAAATGACCCAAAATGTATAGAAATGTCATCTCGGTTTCAAGAAATTAGCCAAACCAATCGAGAAAAACTGTAACTTAGCCTAAAGCAAAAACACCTGCTGAATGCCTAAGCCCTTTTTGGGAAAAAAGGTGCCCTCTGCCTGTTAAAACCTAAATGTCTCAGCCTCCAAAGCACATAAAAACATGAAGTAAGTTACTTTTAAAAGCTAGGACCCTCATCTTGCATTAGAATGTGTTCATTCAGCTCTAACATACCCATATTTTAACTAAAAAGCTCAGGCTAAAAATCAGGGTAAAATTGATTAATAGATGGATGGATGGATAGATGTATTAATAGTTGGATGGATGGATGGATGGATGGATGGATGGATACATGTATTAATAGTTGGATGGATGGATGGATGGATGGATGGATGATGGATGGATAGATGGATGGATGGATGGATGGATGGATGGATGGATGGATAGATGGATGAATAGTTGGATGGATGGATGGATGTGCTAATTGCTCCATGTGTGGTTTCAGCATCTGCACAGTGCCGCAGCACTGGGAGGCGGAGAGGGCCGCTCTGAAGGGCAACAATGCCAAGCTCACCGCGGCCCTGCTGGAGTCCACCGCCAACGTCAAACAGTGGAAGCAGCAACTGGCCGCCTACCAGGAGGAGGCAGAGAGACTGCACAAGAGGGTGAGAGAGAGGCAACTCTAAAATATTTTAAGATAAAAAAGGGGGTGTAGGGAGGAAAAAAAAGCGTTGGGAACGACAGGTTTAGGCTACAGTATGTCATGTAACACAAATGATGTTAAGATGCCATATAACACGATACTACGAGAACCTCAAGAAATCTGTGTGATATTGTGTGAAAATGATTCCACATTTGCTCTTAATCAGCCAATGCCATGCCGAGTGATTCCATAGTGCATGCCGATTTTTGTTGACGTAACAATTGATTTCTGTGATCCCCATGTCGTGGATATAAGAATATCCATGCATATGAGGCCTCATTATGTTGTACCTGGTCCGTGTACCTGGTTACCAGGAGACTTAATTGAAATGCACTGGGTTCCTATCATAATCTCAGCAGCATACCATGGGGAGGGAAAGACTGCACAAGAGCATGACACAGGCAGCACGCATATTGTATGGGGCTATGGTATCTCATAGCCCCATTATACGTAGGTTCCTTTGGATACTGGACTGAACTGGATGGATCCATATTATATCATCAGCCTACCATGGAAGAGACTGCTGAAGTATGACACACAAGACAGCATGCATATGCTGCTACATCCTCTCTGTGTGTCATTAGATACTGTACTGTACTATTATAATCTCAGAGGAAGGCTGAGAACTTGCTCAAGTGAGTGAGGCAAGACAGCATGCCTACTGGACGATGCTGTGGCATGCCATCTCAGTCTACTGTACCTGGGCACCTTTGGAGACGGTGCCATATATAGTTGCTTAAAACTCCTTTGACTTAGATGACCTGGGTAAATGGGTCCTCACTGGAAGGTGCAGGGAAGCCAACAACCAGTGGGGACATACAGGTCTGTTGTCCCGGGCCAAGGGACAACGAGGGGCCCAGAATTGTGTCCTCATTACATTGTATGTATTGGGTGAAGATTAATCTGTCCTGGGCCCGGCCAAAGCTGTCAGCGTCCCTAGGAAGGTGCTATATATACTGCACATGGGTTTATATGAACTCAGCCTACCAGTGGGCGGTTCAACAGGAAAGACTGCACAAGTAAAGTCTGATAGTGATACCCTGAGGCTGACATCCCAGGTCGATTCAGTAAAAGTTTTGCTGCCGCATACTTGTTCACCGAACCAAACAATTCACTATTGCTTAGGGGGCAGGGAGAAAGAAAAATGGCATGCCAGGCTTTTTACAGTCCGGTGACATACTGAAAACAAGATGCCACCAGTCAAGATGATTCAAATGTACACTGTGTAATATTTTGTGTAGTTTACTGTATTTCCAGAATTTATGCTGCCCATCAAATTCTAAGTACAGTATTCTTCATTATAAACTGTAAATTGCACTTTTTCACATGAAAAGGGGTATCCTCTTCATGTCCGCCATTTTGAATTTCCAGAAATAGACATTTTTTTAGCTGCAAAACTTCCTGTAGGCCTACTTTGGTCATACCAGTTAACTAGCTTATTACTGAGCAAATATGTACGAAAAGATCAAATTTGGCATTAGGCAGCACAGTTACAATGATCAGCATTATATTTACCATTCCTACTCTGGCCACAATTCTACACCTTTAATAGTCATCAGAAATCCAAAGAGTATGCACTGAATGGAAGGCTGGACTGAATCACCGCCCTCTCACCCAGGCCTACAGAGGACTAGTAGCATCACCACAGGCATCACTGTCTTGTATGGCAACACCACGCAGGCTGAAAGGAAGTCTCTGCAACGAATAATCAAGACTGCAGAGAGGATTATAGGCACAGCACTTCCCTTTGTGGACTCCATATATGTACCAGAAGAGAGCAGAGAGAATCATTAAAGACCCACTCCATCCAGCTAACTCTCTGCTCAGACACAAGCACTGCACGTACAAGCTGAGAACATTTGATTACTTTGTTTCTTTGATCTCTTAGATTTTTTGGATCACTTTTTTTTGTCTATTGACTTTTTCCTTTTTTCTATTTAATTCTATTTATTGACTCAGAACACAAGAGTTCCTATGTGCCTGGACTGCTAGTCCAGGCACAAATGGCAAATAAAGAACATAGAACTTTGAATACTCTTACTACTTGTGTCTTAAGGTGACAGAGCTGGAGTGTGCGAGCAGCCAATCCACTGGGATCACCATCCAGAGAACAGAGCTGAACTGGACCATAGAGGAGCTGGAAGCAGTGCTCAAGTCCAAGGAAGAGGTACATATTCTCCCTCCTGTTGAGTTTTCCACCCATATTATTTACTGTATGAACACACTAAGTGACGTGAAATCCAGAAAGTGTTGCTAGACTGCTTCAAGCCGCAGAGGCGTGAAAGTAGGACAGAGACAAAGCAGGATGCAAGCATCCCCGCATGCCGTTGTGGTTGTTGCTGAAATGTGGTATTACTCAATGCCATAAAGTTTGATCAAGCTTGACTTCTCTCCTGTTGCTCCTGTCACCCAAAACGCCTCCCGTTTTCCAAAACTCTTGTCACTTTCGTCCCGTTGTTCTATTCCCTCAGAAGTGGGGAATATTCATGTCTCGTGGGCTGTTTACGGCCCTTGAGGCCGTCTCCTCCGACCCCCGATATAATTTCAATGTAATGCAGTTTCACATGAAATATGACACGTTTTCATGTAATGCTGTTTCCTAAAAAAATACTATACAATACGATATGTATTACAATGTCTGCTGAATGATGTCCCAATCTTGTGACGTTGTTTGTTTTCCTCAGGAACTACAGCAAATGAGAGATAAAATACAAAGTTCCACTCACCTGCAGACCCAAAGGGATACCGTTTCTGAGAAACTTCAGGTAAACTTTCAAGCAAAAATCTACATATCAGAACCTGAATACTTGTATACGCACACTGTGTGTGTGTCTCCGAAAAAACCTGAATGTGTGTGTACTATTGTACTGTGAAGCTCTGCAAACCGGAATGTATTTGTGTGTGTGTACTGTATGTTAGTTGGTCAATGTACACCTTCCGTGTTAGAGTGAAGACTCCA
Source organism: Engraulis encrasicolus (assembly GCF_034702125.1). NCBI lineage: Eukaryota > Metazoa > Chordata > Actinopteri > Clupeiformes > Engraulidae > Engraulis > Engraulis encrasicolus. Next base: position 20,369,846 of record NC_085867.1, on the reverse strand, counting down.
CACACTTAAAAAAATGTATTCCATGGCAGGATAATGTTTCGACCATTGTCTCTGAGAGAAAATCTGAAGAAGACAATGGTTGAAATGTAATCAAAAAAAAAAAGGATTTTAAGTGTCTGAACTCCTCACTCCAAAACTTCAGTCAGCCTTTGTCCGGCACCTTTTCCTGGGATGTGCTCAATTTTCACCCTCTACTCAATGTACCCTACCCCACCTTACCTTACCCCCATTCTCCTCCCTCGCCAGGAAACGGAGTTTCGTAACCAGGAGCTGGAGGACCAGGTGCGTAAGCTCCAGCAGCGTCTGGAGAGCGACCAGCTGCAGCAGGATGCCTTCCGGAAGAGCCTGCACTCCCTGCTGCAGGAGCTCAACAGCAAACTCCACGAGCTCACCGAGCTGCGAGACAGCCTGGCCAGGCTCATCGAGGTCAGACTATGATGACTGTACTTTCAGGTGCTCTCCACTGGAATCCACCGGCAGCTCCTAGAGATGGTGTACTGTAGAGAGGAGCAGCTTTTTAAATAGTTTTATTTATTTATTATTTCTCCACAGAACATCATTGGCATTTTTTGACAGATGGTGCAGAACAGTGGAGAGTAAAAGTGTGTGGGAGAGAGAGATGGAGACGGGGTAGGATTGGGAAATAGGCCGGTTAACACTCAAATCCGGGTTTTCCTTGTTTTTTTCCTTGTTCTTGGTCCAAACACTGAACACCAGGTGCAGCAAAGCAACTCCTGTTGATGAACATCTGTAGGGATAGGTCATTTATGCGATGTGTGCATACACTTTTCAAGACTTTCAAAGGAGCTACATCTCTGAAGAGAAATTGGTAAAAAAAAAGTTGTTTACTTCTTGGTTCATAGAGAAAAAATGTCTAACAATTATTTAACTCAATTATTTAAGCTGGAAATTCTAATGATCGTGGTTCTATCACATTTCGCCTGTATGTATCCCCTCAGTGGTGCTCTGTCTTCTCTTAGCTAGTCTGCATACATTAAGGAGGACTCCTCCTAATGAAGTCAAATGGGTCCTACTCATGTCAGTTCTCTTGTTCCTAAATCCTGAAATATTGTTTTGGCTTTCTTTTTCCCCACAGCACATTTGGCTGTGAAAATTGGCATTGTTCCATTTCTTATACCAATTGTACATAATTATAGTATGTTTACTGTATATACCTATAATCATAGGTGCCTGCACCACGAGCCATGTACCGCAAGTTACTTACTGATTGGTTAATGTTGCCTGTGGCCAGCGGAGTCACTAGAAATTGCGCACCCCCACCCTTACCATGTCATAATCCTCCATTGGCTCCTACCCTTACCATCACTCTTTTATTGGCCTCTCTGAATCTCTGTGTCCACCAAATCTTAGGAGTACCGCTGCCGTCATGCCAGTAGAACAAATAAACCCCCAGAAGAGTCCTGGTGAGGTCACCTCAGCCCAGGCTGGCTATGCCAAACCAACCCAGACTCACTGATGCTCTTCCCCCTTTAACAGTAAAGCGGTGATATGGTAAACGTCCAAACGGGGATACCTTGATTGGGGCGCTAATTGTATTTTTCACAATTTCAGCAATATATGGTCCGGTAAGCAGCATTTCCCCTCAGATGTAGTTGTAGCTGTCAGTTGGGAAATACCAGCCCAACTCTTCCAAGGGGGGCGGGGTGGGTGACTTCTGGCCAGTCATGACTTAAGAAATGGACAGCTTGAGACTTAAAAATAAGCCTTTGGGTGTAGCGCACCAGTTACACAGCAGTGCAAAATGCAAAAGGCATTACTCTTGACCTTGGTCGGCGATGCTCATTGTTTTAGCAGCAGAAGTGTCCTGCCGTTTAGTTCGTACATCGAGAGGAGACACTGGTAGCAGTCCAGTGAGGAGGACTGTGGGAAGGGAATGCGTTGTTTTCATCAGGTATTCTACTTCCTATATTGTGTACTTTCAGGGCTACTGCGTCTGCCACCGGTAAATATAGGATATTGATGGTCGTTTCTTTCTACAGTTTTTAAACATCTGAATATTTTGGATTGTATGGTGCACTTGTCCGAATTAAACTGGTACAAGGTGATATAAATAAGTGATGTTTTTTTTCTTAACTTTCTTTTCCAAGTCTCCTTGAGGTACTGTACTTGTATTATCAATTTTTATTGTTTTTTTTCTGGGTATTTGTGGCCATACAAATGATTGCATACAGTATATCATTTACTTATAATTATATAGTATATTTATATATTTATTATTATTCTCTTGGTGTCATTATGACATTTTTCAGTGTTGGATATGCTTGTCTTTTCCAAAATGTGTCAAAGTATTTTTTTCTATATTTTTTTGAAAAGTGATATTGGATCAATGATGAATGATACTGTTGGATTATATTACCAAAATAGCATACATATATACAAACTCTAAGGGCTTGTAGTTAATTCTCTTATGTTTTATACATATTTGATGGACATGTTGTAATATGACTTTCACATGACATTTCAGTGATCAGTTATGTGCGTTTAAAAGGGAAAATCATGTTTGGGTCTCAGTGTTGACTGCACTGATCACACCAATGTACTTGAACACACAGTTGCAATTATGAGTTTGTAGGAAATGTTAATAAATTCAGTTGAAAAACAAAAATAAAGGTTTTGTAATTGTGTCTATAAAGCAATGCTCTATTATTGAGATCAGTTGCCCCCCTATGTGTATCTCAATTAACACATTTTTGAATACTTAAGATTTTCTTTTAGATAAGATTTCTTTTTCAGTACCATTAAAGTTTATAAAACATTGGATTTTTCACCAATTTTATTGACTGTAGAGAGAATGCAATTTCCAAACAGTTAACTGTAACATGAACACAGTGATGGGGAGAAAAAGGCAAAGCGATACAAAACCTTAATTTAAGCCATCATGCTATGGAGTCTTGGAACTTTTATTTTTCAGTACAGTACAATAAACATGAAAAAACATAGGCTTTTCAGTATTCATAATATAGTATTTTACATATACTAGCTTGTTAAAAAGTGTAGCTGTAGTGTTTCCCGATGATTTACGTGGAATACATGTTAAGCGGGAAAAACAGGACCAAAAAAACCAACAACAAAAAACGTGAAAGCAAACCAAAAAAATGAGAAACAACGGTGCTAAAGGTGTTAAGAACGCTAGCTTTGTGATTGACCTCATAGCAAGTCCAGAGGAGCTTTTGATTGCCCCTTTGGTCCTGCAGCAAGCTCTGAGCTCTAAGCTCTAGCTGGTTGTACCTCCTCACAAACAAACCGCCTCTCAAAACCAGCAAGCACATGATATATGACACACTGACAAACATTGACTTGAAAGTTTGTAACTCTCAAAAAGAGGTTGAGGAATCTGTGCCTCGAGACGGCTAGGACACAAAACACACATAATGCCTCCTATGGTTCACCCAGAACTCTTAAAGTGGCAATGGTGTTGAATAGTGGGGCATATCGAAATGGATCTCTCTCTTTTTGGTTCCATACAGTACATGTCAGTTCACTCTGTTAGCCTGGTTACAGGGAAATGGAGTAAGACAAATTCATTCATAAAAATAATGTACACAGAAAAATAAATATGATCAAGGTAGAATAGTAAACGAAAGACAATGTAATACATAAAGAATGTTATTTCCTATTGCTTTCCTTCATTGCTTTTTTGCTATTGCAGTTTCTCCGCTGAAGTGCTTTTGCCATTTCCCTTTCTTAATTGCTACTTGCTAATGCCCAAGCTGTCAACCAATCGCATAAGACCAAATCGAGTCACTCTGTGTTCTCAGGAATCTTTACTGTTTTAAAAAAAAGGGCAGTTGGATGACTTTAAAGTTTAAAAGAGGGTAGAACTACATGCATGTTCAAAGCCAGTACTGAAAAACTGAAGTTGAAATGGACTACAGCCTTGGTCCAACCCCACATTTGTGCAAAAGAGAACCAGCAAAAGCCATAGGCAGAGACAACAGCAAAATAAAAAGGAAAATAGGAAAATCACATCGTCTTGATGCACATGTCTGATATTTCATGTCTTACTCTTTTAGAATGTATAGTGTGGTTATCTCTAACATTTCCATATTTCATGTTCCTTTGACAGATCTACTTTTGTGATTTTTGTCATTGGCCCATACTGAAGCGTTACAGGACACGATAGTAAAAATTGAAATGGTGAAGGAGGCTGTGCAAACAGCTATAAGTCCATGAACTTAAAAGTTTCAAGACTAGTAGGATTTCACAGATCTTAAGCGTTAAGCGTTTTGTTTATCACCATAGTGCCGTTTCACCCAGACTTGAGCTGATGTCAGAGTGGGAAATTGCACAGGCTACGAATACGAGAAAATGCATTGGATTGTGATTACTCCTGCTGCCTTCCTGTCTAAAGCAACTTGATCATACATACCAGAAAACAAAAAGAGATAAAAGAGTCAGCATGGTTATACTTGGTGGTAAGAGAATAACATACTATAAATACACCACAAACATGAAAAATACACAAATAAAAAAGAAAAGCAAGTAGAGTCCAGTACAGTACGGTAATCCATTGCTTCGTCACATGGAAACTCTAGGTGTGTTGCTTTGGCTACTAGATCAGATAGCCAGGCATAGTAACGGATTTTACAGTTCCCAGTAGTGTTATAATTAATAAAAAACAAAACAAAAAACAAACGAACAAGATGGAATAGGAAAGAACATAGCCTTAAAAACGTATAGGCCCGGAAAATAAAGGCACTCTTCCCAATGGCATTGCCTATATATTGGTCTGGCATTGGGACGACCATCTATGCTTTTAAGTATAGATGGACTACGGACCGTTTAGTTAATGGGAGTGAACGATCTTCAAAAGGGAAAAAGCAGCACTAACTACGCGACTACCCAGAGAAAAGCAGGTTTTTTGGCGTTGGGGGTTGGTGGGTTAAGACTAACAGGTATTTTGTCAACATTATTGTTTAAAACCACTTAAGATGGAGTCGCAACAGTGTGGCAGTTTAGGAGAGCTTTGTTTCGCACATCTTCCATTAGAAATATAGAGATGGATACACTCGTTAGGGTTAGAGCATTGAAATGTCAATACTTTTGTGGTTCTGACCAAACTGCTCTCGATACATCATTGTGTATCAAAAAACTGTCATGCCATTTGCTGTGTCAGTTTCCTAAAAGGTCATTGATGGCTTGTGACCTACAGGGATCTACTTGTAGTAAACATGCAGCATGCTTGGGTCTTATCTAAAACATGACACTGGTAATTGGCTTCACACGTAAAAAGGTTGTTCAGAGAACTGAAAAAGCCCACTTGTTTCAACATTGGCATGTATTTTTTGTACATTTATAAATGTGTGAGTTTTTACGTTATTTTGTTAACGTCATTTTGTTTCTTTTTCCTGTCAAAGTGCTGCTTTTCTCAGCCCAGGATCGCTTGGGAAAGAGACACATCTCTCTCAACGTGCCTACCCTTATCAAAACAAAGGATAAATAAAAGGAATAAATAAATAAAACCTATGTAGAGAGTCATGTGTGTGAATTTGTCGCAACACTGTGCGGGTTCGACACTTTAAGCATGACGATGTACGCTTCATCAGGGTGGGTGCCCACAGTAAGTAATGTGCAATGCAGCAGAGACACTGCCACCCTGGAATGTAATGTGAGGAATTTAAACATATTTTAAATGTATATCATGTCCATCGTGTATTGGATTTCAGAGCAGACAGTTGCTTCCTATGTTTAGCCACAAGAGGAATGTTGGATTTCTTTTCATCTGCGGACAGATTTTTACTGAGAGGCAAACGGGGTACAAATTCCTCCAGCTTGCGTGCAGTGCACAGGTGGCATCACAACACTACGGACTCGGGCAGTTTGGGCATGGCCAGGCCTTTCCTTGCCCTGTCTTGCCCAGCCCTGCCCAGCTGACTGAAACAGCTTTCGTCTCCAAATCAGTTTTCCATTCACTTATGTGACCAGATCCACATAAATCAGACCACATTTTAAAAAGATGACACTACGCAACTTTTGGTTTGCGGCGGATTAGTGCTGTAAAATGTTTACCATAAGCTTAAATGTTCTGTGACTTGTCAGGCTATTGGTACCTGACAGAAAAACCTCACCACGCTAAAATAATTTCCAGTCATTCATCCGTCAGGCGCTTTTGGGTTTGTTTGTTTTTTTGCCTCAATCTTCTCCATACAATTTGACTCTAGACATGGGCAATCATCCTTTCGGGGGAAAACAGTATCTGCTCAGCAGAATGTATAGGCAATTCGTCCAACATCATGAAAAAGGAATTGGGGCAAAAAAGGCAAAACATTTTGTTAACCACGCCCTGATGAAGGCCAGACAGCTGAAACTGGTTGAAGTTTTTAACAGTGTTTGTCCCGATGTAAAATAAAGGGTTTATAAATACTTCAACTACCTTGACTCAAAGGAGAGTACTTTGGATATGATTCAGAAGTCTAGGACGCCGGAATAGCCAGATGCACTCCTCCAACCTGGAGAGAAGACTATACAGCACTCGTTATTCTTTCTCCTTGCCATTGAAGACAAAACCGTATTTGATTATTTTAGCTAGGTGATAAAAGAGCGGTTCTTCATGTATAAACTAGGGATTGATTTAGCCATCAACTGTGTCATGAAGATGATTTGTTAACTTGCGTAGTGCCTCTTTAAAGTGTGTCTGGAGTGGACAGTAACAGTGAAAGGCCGAGATCAGCCTGTAATTTGAAGCTTCATAAAAAGCATCACACTGGCGCGCCAAAATATAACAACTGAACATTTGAAAAAGCAGCCAACGTAAGTGACATCAGTTAAGTGCATTGAATAGTTCATATATTTTGCAATATTAATGTAATTTCTGTAATCTCTGCAACATTTCCAGGGACATCAAAAATAAAGAGAGCTTTCACTGCATTGTGTAATTTTCATAATCTTTGTAAAAACAGATTGTGCAAAACAAGATTGAAGAAAATGTATTATTTAAAAGTGATTTTTAGAAATAAGAAGATATTGGTATTGCAAACGTATGAATGATGGCCTAATGGTGAAATCAACATGATCCCTGCATTTTAAGAGGGAATGCTTTTAAAGTGTTCTGTCTTTGTGAAAAATGAAATGAAACCTAAAATAATGTGTCGTAGAGCGGGGTACAGTTCATTCTCAAAGGTCGATGTGCATGGGTTCAAAAACATCAACTGACATGTTTTGTACATTTGTATGTTTTGAATGTCATCAATGGAATTTATCAGAAGCTTTTTGATGTGTTAAAATATTAATGTGTGTGCAGTCTCCTTTTTTAAGCCAAGCCCACACCACAGGATCTTCACCACCACTTTAAGGTTGCGATGTCTGATACTTGCAGACAAAAGCCTTGGATTTGAGGTGGATAAGAATATCAGCCACAACAAGACTCAAGTCATGATTTACCACCAGATGCCATTAGAGACCAATGAGGTCATCAACATCCAGGATCAGATATCTAGCCTGCTAGATATCTGGAGAGAAATCATACATGACCTAGCAAAACAGCCAATCAAAAGTGGCATTTTCAAAAGGGCCCAAGGCATCACTGCGCAATGTCTTTTTCTCCTATCAGAAAACAGCTGAAAGTTCTGTATTCTGTTAAAGCAACATTGAGCAATAATATTTTATTTTATTTTTTTTCCTTTTCATACTGGCAAGAACTTAAAAGTGGTACCATCTTTCATTCAAAGTAAAGACAGATGGTCGGCTCCTTCAAATTTACTTCAATGCAGCTCTAGGCTTTCACACAGTTGCAAGCTGATGATCCACTGAAATGATTTTAGAAACATTATTTTAAGGTTGTGAAAACAACTTACAGTTGCATGAACATTTTTTATCATGAGCGACACTACTTGTGTGAACTACAAACGACCCTTCATTGTGTGCACAACCAGGTCACGGATCAGTCTTCTGGCTTGTGCACTGGCCTTCCTGATAAAAAAACAGCACATATCACATAGTGTGAACATAGCTGAAATCTTCAATATCTGCTATCTATGAAACTCTATGTAAACCCTGCAGTGTGAACCCGGCTTTACTGGTTAAAGGTAAGTCACTTGTTTTTTTATTTGTATTTATTAACCTCTCAGCGACCTGCAAGCCTGACAACATTTTGGAATCTTCAGACATAAGAGAGAAGGAAAGAGGAAGTTAACAGGTCTGTTAAAAGTGTGCAAGTTATCACATCAAACGCGTAACATGATTTTTTAAGCCTATACATGTTTTTTTAAAACAGTAATTATGTGGAGTCCTTTCTTTCCCTGGTATCTGTACGTAGGGAAAAAAGGGTGTGCATTTTGTTACCCTATACCTCGAGATAAGGGAAGGGGTATTTGTTTCTATTTCGTTTCAGTCTCCTGACCGCCAGACGTGGCGCTTTCAGCACATGGATGTCCATCACATGTAATGAAAGCAACACCTCTGGCGGTCATCCGAAACGTACAGAACCGTGGTTATACACATAACCTTCGTGTTTTTGTTTTGTTTTTGTATGTTTGCATTGCATTGTGTTGCTGTTGCATTGCGTGAGCCCCCTAGCTTTCCCAGTCGGCGCAGGGCATCCCCTCGTCTTCGGACTCGGACTCTGGCGAGGCCTCCTTGATGCGGCGCAGGGCTTCGTGGATGCTGCGCGTCAGCGGGTCGCAGTTGTCCAGCGCCGCGCCACTCCGGGTGCCGCTGCCGTCCGGAACCTTCCGCAGCTTGACGCCCTTGCGGATCTGGGCCAGGATGTTGCTGCTGTCGTCCATGTTCGGGTCGGGGGCCAGCACGCGCAGCTCGGCCTTGCGCAGGTGGAAGCTTCCCCGCTTCAGCGAGGCCAGCACCTCGTCCATAGGGGAGCTCTCTGCAGAGGGGAGAAGACGTGGACATGGAGACGTTAGCAGATGAACTGGAAGTAAAGGACCTTGGGAGAGGTTTAGCAGGAAGCAGATGGGAGAGCATGTAGAACATAGATATACAGAACTTACTTCATTAAGAGTTACTTCATAAATAGTGAAAAAAGTTAAAATGATGGCTTTAAAAACAGCATGTATAGCAGCTATTTGCTTAAGCAAACAGTGATGCGAAATGCTTCATATTTCAAGAGGCTGTCTGCGCACTGCTTCGTTCACAATAAGAATCACCATCATTAGCCACGTACATATGGGATGTATGTGGCCACCATCATTAGCCACGTACATATGGGATGTATGTGGCCACGTACACCATCATTAGCCACGTACATATGGGATGTATGTGGCCACGTACACATGTACTTGGAATTTGACTGCAGCAGATGTCACCTCTCTTGGTTCCAGTGCTTCGTTCACAATAAGAATCACCATCATTAGCCACGTACATATGGGATGTATGTGGCCACGTACACATGTACTTGGAATTTGACTGCAGCAGATGTCACCTTTCTTGGTTCCAGTGCTGTCTTGGAGCAAAATGTGTGTGCAGGATGTCTTTCCATGAAAGTGTATGCGTAAATAACAGAACTGTAACCATGACTGCATATAAGGCCTTGGTTACTTACATAAATGTGGGCGTTTTGTTACATGTATGTGGTTATTTTACCCGTTTGCCTATTTCGATCCCGTTTACATGTCATGTGCATCACTATTAGGTGCATTTTTAAAAAAAATTTTTAAAAGATCCTTTTTAGGGCGCTAGAAATCCGTTTCAGTGTAAACAAAAAGCCCAAATGGATGCATTTACTAACAAAACAGATGCGTTCACCTCTCCTCCAATGGGACGCCTCCAGGGAAGTGGTCTTCCTGAGTTTGCGGCGAGCGTTGAGGAGCTGGCTGCTGTCAAAGTAGCGGCCGGTGACGGGCCCCAGAGAGGGGAGGGAGTCGCCGCCTGACGAAGACTCCTTGGTCTTCACCTGGCCTCCTGCTCCATCTTTGGCCTCCCTGCTTCCTACGTCCTCACTGAATGATGGCGGGGGTGGTGGCGGCGGTGGCGGGGGAGGGGACAGAGGTGACAGGGGAGCGGTGGCCGCGTCCTTGACCACAGGTAAGGACAGGAAGCCGACGCTGCAGGGAGGAGAGGAAGCTTCTGGAAGGACCAGGGAGGAGGCACCACAGTCGTCCGTCTGCACGCAGGCCACCTGCAATACATTACATTACATTAAACTTTTTAAAAAATCCAAAGCGATTCACAGTTATTTTCGGTACAGGGTATTGGTTACTGGCCCTGGAGCAATGTGGGCTTAGGTTGCTCAAGGGCACTTCAACCATGGATGAATGTGCTGTTAAGGGTGGGATTTGAACCAGCAACCTTCTGATCTAAAGGAGAGCGCTCTAACCATTGAGCCAAGGCTACTCTACATTACACTTTCATTCAAAATGACCCTAAGTAATTTTAGGCACAGGGTAATGAATACAGTTTGTGGAGAAATGTGGGGTTAGGGGCACTGCTCAAGAGCACTTTGGCCATGGATAAAGACGTAGGGTGACCTAAATCCTTAAACCTACATTCACACACCTTCTGCCTAAATCTGCCTGTAAGCCCCTGATCCCCCAAGACCACTTTTTAAATTAACAATTAAGAATGTGTGGATGTACGTGTGTGTGTGTGTGTGTGTGTGTGTCTACTGCAAGGCATGTTCATCTCCTTGGTGATCAATTAAGCATCTCCACTCCACTAAATCCCAAAGTATTAGGTGGCAGCCACTCACCTGTGTCTTGGTGGCCTTCAGCTCCAGGCCTGCAGGGGGCTCTGTGGGGGTGAGGGGCTGAGGGCCCCCCGCCTTCCTCCGGGCCTGATGGGCCTGACGCAGCCTCTGGCACTTCAGGGTCACCTGGCCGGGGTAACGCTGGGTACAGGACAACAACCAGTAAGAAAATATCTGACTCAAGAACCAGCTACCGCACTGGTCTGAACAAACGAGTTGCCGAATGTCGATTTTACATACATTTTACGTGCGGTATCTCACCGTGAAAAATAAACACAACCTCATTGGACATCTCTAACCCAGAGATGATACCTCCAGTATCGTGCGTAGTGTTCAGATAATTCTGCAGGATGTACTGTATGTGCACTTGTTTGCACACAGTTGTGAATGACAAAAGACCAACAAAGGTCGGCGTCTGCGCTGCGCCTTGAACTTGATACTCGTGTATTGCTTGGTGCGAGCACTCCCAAAAAGTAGTAATCACTCAAGATAAAGGAAAAAAGGAGGCGCACACAAGACTTGTGTGAAAAAGTGTATTGAAGCCGAAAATATACAACAGAAGTCTAAGGTTAACTGGAGAGACAGACGTTTCGGAGCTAGTCCATTCTCAATGTCTCCAGTACTGTCAAATTCACTCCAGTACCTTAAATTCACAAAAACACCAATTGAATAAGTTGTCTTACAGCTGAGCTAATACGGTGCAACAGCAAGTGCTAAAGTGTCTGGATCTGCATTTAAATCCAGTGCACAGCGAGATAAATTTAAAGCATCCGCTCGGCATTCCTTAATTTCCTTTGGGATTAACGAAGCATCTCTACTGCTACAGCAATTTAATCCAGATGCTCAACAGCCTGTCTGGTGTGCAGCTGTATAAGGTCAGATGTCATTTGCACTCCAGAAAGCTCCCATGTACAAATTTGTGCAGCTCTTCTTTTAGTATGTATATGAGCCATGTAGAAACTCTCGTGCCAAGATATTATTATTTTGATGAACCACTTTTTCTCATACCCCGTAGCTGTGCGCATATTTTCATAATGTGCTGCTAGAAAAGTTTGATTGGGTGTACGCTCGCGCGCACGAGAGAGAACTTCCATGTTTAATTTGATGAACAGGAAAAGAGTCGTGTGGACAGTGTGTTGTTTTTACATTAGGGTGCAGGGCTTGATATTGGCACCTGCCAACAGGCCAAATGCTGGTCAAATCTGGCTGTGGCTGGTGATAATTTCAGTCTCACTATGTACTTTGACAAATATCAGTAGTTGGATAAATTGTTGGATTTATATGCAAGAATATTCTAAAGAAAAAAAAACTGACAACAAAACTGTGGCTAGAAGGCTCAGGAAAGTGACTAGCCACAGTGGCCGGTGAGCAAAAAACGTTAACGTTAAGCCCTGTCAGGGTGGTATGTGTGGCTGATTTCTGTACCTGTTTGAAGCTGCGCAGGCGTTCCAAGGTCTTCTGCCTCTCCTGCTTGACTCTCGTATTCCTGAGCTCATCTTCCTCATCTTGGTGCTTCAGGGGGTTAAAAGGAGAACAAGGTCATGGTAAGGCAACATGTCAATCCCTTTTACAGATACACTATGCATTGCTTTGCATCAATGGATGCCAACTTAGCGTCCCCAAGTAAATGGATGCTGCAGTAAAGTAAAATACATACAAATAATAATCATTTATCATAACAACTTCACCCTTCCCCTCAACACAGACCATATTTTTCAAATTGGATGCTAAGAATGAAGAAAGTAAGACATTTTCACTGGAGAAAGTATAGTCAGATTTTTTTCCATAAATGAACATGATCTTGTCACAATGTTCTTTAACTGTTCTTTAACTGACTAATATTTAGCTGATTGATCTTTAACTGATTAATTTGTCTGGGAAAAGTTGCCGAGAGTCGTTTAAAGCGGGATAGTGTACTGTAGGGAATGTAAAAAGGCAAGAGGGTAAGTGGTCCACATTAACCACTGGCATGCAAGGAAATCAATAACAACTTCATCATAAGTGAAACCCTATGAAGACAAACCTGGCAAAGGCCGTGCTGTGTGCTGTAGCTGACCTCTTCTTTGTTGTGCTGCTGGAGCTTCTGGTTGTAGTTGACAATACAAATTTCCTGTGCAGAAAGGAAGAAAAGCAATATTTTTGAAAATTGTTTTCAGGTTTTAGATCTGACAGTGTGCAACGACATTGGTCAGAAGGCTACGTAGGTTCAAAAAAAGTCACGTCTTCATTTGACCCAAGACTTTTGACTTAGAGCTACACTGCCACCTCTTGGCCAAAACCTTGCATGGACAACAAAAACATGTTGCTTTGATGGACTAGAAGCAGACTAGCAAGAGAAGAGACGAAAGAGAAGAGGGAAAGTAAGAGAAGAAAGAGAACAGCTGTAGAATATAGGGGTGCTTCATGTACCCTCTCATTTCTGAGACAAGCCTTTTAGACACACACGTCTACCTTGCCGTTTCTGAGACGGGTTAACAGTTACCACACATGCACTGCACACACTGAGCACAAACCAACCTCCTTGTTGTTTCTGATATAGGCTTTCCTGATGATAATTTGGCCCCACACCTACCTTCTTGTTTCTGAGATAGGCTTTCTTGGATGCAATGTGTTATGTATACATCTTGTATCTTGTTTCTGAAATTGAATTTTTTTGCTGTGATATACCTTCTTGTTTCTGAAATAGGCTTTCTTGGCAGTGGTTTACCTTCTTGTTTCTGAGATAGGCTTTAATGACGGTGGTTTACCTTCTTGTTTCTGAGATAGGCTTTAATGGCGGTGGTTTACCTTCTTGTTTCTGAGATAGGCTTTAATGGCGGTGGTTTACCTTCTTGTTTCTGAGATAGGCTTTCTTGGCGGTGATTCGTCCTCTCCTGGCCTCCAGCTGCCGGGTCTTCAGCTGCAGTTTGGTGAAGTCGTCTCTGGGGGCGGGGCCTGGCGTTGCCGAGTCCTCTGTGGCCTGCATGGCGTCCGGGCTCTCCACCGCGTCGTAGTACACCACCTCATCCTGACGCTCTGCAGGCAACACAGCACAACATGGACATATTTAGCCAAGTCAATCGGCACACATCGGCACCACATTGTCTAATATTCATCAGTGGAAAAGGCTGATACACGGACTACATTGTATTTACACACACATTTTCAAGCTGATAACTCATGGACAAATCACATGCCTGAGGAAGACTGAAGGTCACATGCAGTTCAAACCATGAACACTGATCCAAAGTACTACATGACATATTGGCAAAGATACAAGTATTAGTTACGATGGTCTGAATATCAAGGTCAAACGGATTGGAAACGCTATTTTGGTGAGCTAACGTGTTTCTGGATAAAGCAAGAAAGAAATAAAGAAATAAAGAAAGAAAGAGAGAGAGACAGAAAGAAAGAAAGACTGTAAGCCACAAATTATGACAGCCAGCAGGTCAAATTAGCACTCAACACAGATCACCCCTGTTAGATGGAAAACATGGCAGGCTTTTAAACTTCCCAAACAGAGGACTGGCACCCAGGGACGGATTACGACTCCATGGGCCCCTGGGCCAGAGAACAAGAAAGGCCCCACTCCATGGGTGTTGCTAGTCAATAAAAGCATTCAGGGTTTCAGGCCAGATGTTAGAGACCCTATGTTGTTGACGAATTGTGAAAATAGAGCTGTTAAAAGTGTGATTTTAACGCAATATGAAAAAGGAAATATAGAGGCTTGGTCTTCAGAGTCCCCTTGACTCTTGGGCCCTTGGGCCTGGGCCTGGTAATCCATGCAGTAATCCATCCTTACCTGCGTGGAAACCTGTGCAATTTTGTGATGTATAGGCACACTTATTATTACTTTTATATGCTGGTTGTGTAGTGGTCATTGGATGTGGGTATCAGAAATTACACAAGGATATCCATAGACACAGCAGCACAAGCAGGAGCAAAAACAGTAGCAGCCAAACAACACTTCATCGGGCCTGTCCATAGTGTCACAGGGCAAACTCATTTTGCGTCTGCTGAATGACACTCACGACAAGGAGGTGGCAGGAGATGGGTCTGAAATAGGGCAGAAACCCAGTTGAACTAACCTAGCGTTTGCCATATTAATGCAGGTCTGCCAACTGACTCCATGTGTGCAGCAAGGTGGAACTAGTGTAAATTCAGCTGGTGAGAGGTGGCGTTGTGTGGTAATCGTACCTGTCAGCTGTCTGCGCAGACTTTGCAGCTGTGCGGTCAGCAGCAGCTCCTCGTACTTGAGGATCTCAAACTGGACCTCATAGAGCTGCAGCTGGAGCTCGTAGTACAGCGCCTCCAAGTGGTCAAGGTGCCTAATGGCATCCTCCCCGTCCTGAAGGGCCTGCATCTGAGAGGAGAGAAATCAACAACCGTCAAGGAATTTGTGGACACACACACACATATTTGTACAGGTAAAATGATTGTGAATGATCCTCTCTTTTTTAACTATAAAAATAATAATAAAATAGATTGAAAAAAAATCATGCTAATGTTTGAGTTGAAGTTGTAAACTAGATAACATGGGAGACAGGTTTTTTTGTTCAACGTTTGTTTTCCATCCTTTAATAGTAGGACAGTGTGAAAGACTTTGCAACATCTGGTATGGCGTAGTTAATGCAATAAAGAGACGCAAAGACATCAGGAGTTGCCAGAGAAAGGTTAAAAGACAAATGACCCCATCCCACAGAGACAGTCCATGTCCAAACTGAACTTTTCTGTTGAACAAAGGAGTTATAAGGCGTGTAGCAGACTTTACGGTACAGTCTTTGCAGTGCATAGTGGGATACTATACATGGACTATACATAACTTACTATACTATACATGCACTGCATGGTATAACATGGAGGCTGTGCTTCTCCTGCTCCAGGCAGAGTTAAAGTTGTAAACCACCTAACTTGTGAGAGGGGTTTTCTATTCATATAGTTATTTTCGTGAATCATTTCCACACCTTAATCGTGGTACCTCAGAGTTCAGAGCAATATGTGGGCACGTCCCACCAGACTAGCAGACGGGTGCAAACCCAACATTGCTTGTTAATGAGTTTGTAGCATATGGCGTGCTCTTATCCTCTTACCGCGATTGTAAGTAGGCTTCTTAGGTTTGGGTGCCCTTTAGTCCAAGTTATTGTACATCCAGAGTCAAAAATGGGAAAAATATGTCTGGCACTCCAAATTAAAATGTCTTAATGACTGACTCAGAATTGCTTGCTAATGTTTTTAATGCACACAGGAGATTTAAACAGTGCTGCGGACTGTACATGTTTGGCAGTGCATTGTGGGCATTGTGGGTAGTGTAGTGTACCTCCTCGTAAAGGCCGTGCTTCTTCTGCTCCAGGCAGATCTCCTTGGCCCTCATCAGCTGCAGTGTCTCCTTGGAGACGGCGTACTGCAGCTTCTCCATGCGCTCCACGGCCGAGGTCCACGCCGCCTTGCCGAACTTGCGCTGGTCCGCCTTCATGCGCTCGTACATCACTGGGGAGCAGCGAGGACATGGGACACACATGAACACACAGCACACACACACAGGGTTCTTTGCATTATCCTCACTCCAATCCTCCCTTGTACTTGTTGCCTTGTGGGGACGTTCCAAGACATCATTGACGACAGGTGTTTAATTCAATATCTCACTAAAGCGCAATTCAAAGGTCATTCGCATTTTTCATTCGGGATGGGGAAAAGTCCCCAAAGGTTTATATGGCTAGGCTGACAGCGGGGAAACTTAATTGTTTTCTCGACAGAGACGGGGCGTCAGCTAACTGCGTGGCTACAAGCACAGGTGGAGGAGGGGAATGTACCCATGGACACACCTCACAGGAGGAAGCAACACAGACATGATCTTCCGCTGATCCACCCTCGTCATACACCACTAAGGTCGCAAACATGCTCGCTGCAGGGTAAACGTGTGTGCGTGTGTGTGTATAGTGCTGTGATAGTTCTGCAACAGGTGCCCTAATAGTTATGTAGCCAGTATTAGATACGATACGTGTATGTGAAGTCACACAGCGGACACACACCGGGCGCGGATTTTACCAAAGGAGGCGGATGTGTTCCATTGTTTGTCAATGAAAATGAGCGGATTCCGCGTCTAATATCAGCGCAAGGCGGATTGCGGATTTTATGCCTCTTCGCGCCGGGCAGATCGAGTTGAAAAAAGTTCAACTCAAGCAGGAAAATCCGCTTCACGTCGTGGGCGGATCTCCAGATGTTCGATAGGAAACCGTTATCAACATTCATATCAGATTCACAATCCAACGTTAGAAGAGCTTGCCTTCTATCCATTTTACATAGATGAATTTATACAGCTTTTTGTGTATGTTTTCACAACATTCAAATGTAGAAGCATATAAACCAAAGTATCCCCCAAATACTATCATGTAACTTCATGTTTTCTAAATATCCATGCACTTCCAGTACATCACTGAGGAACACAGCAGGCCACGGCAGACAATGGGGCCTCTCAACTCAGAACCAGAAGCCAATCAGACACTTAACTACCTATCTGTCCGTTTTATGAGTTATGGCAAAGGACTTGACACGTACATTATGAATGTGGATTGCAATCCTGGTGGCAAGAGGTGCCTTGAAAAACCTACTTGTTGCTTTATACAGGGGTGATAGTGAAATCCCCTGCTCTAACGACGACAAGATACTGCATAGTGACGTAACATAGGCCTATTTTGACATATTATTCAAGCATAGCCTGTGTATGACCATTATTCAAGCCTGATAGTAGAAGAAAACCCTGAACCTGTAACACTTTAGATATAAAGAGATAAGAATAACCTAATGGCTAATTATTAACAATGTTTTTATTTTTGCAAACTCTGTCAAGCCTGAAATCAGGCATGGAGCCTGAATGCTATCAGCCCTGTTTATATGAGTCTTTGTACTGTATTGCAGTACTGTATGCAGCACACCATGTCCAAGCATATAACATCACTTTTGATTGTTTTAGCAGTAGGGAAAATGTAACACTACCACTTTGTAGATCTATCTATTCTGAATGACGTCTGTGTGACAAAGCATTTAAAAACACTGTAATTTCTGTGCTGCTGGGGTGGTAGACAATTGAAGCAGCCCAACTGACTACGGTATCCAACCCATCAATTTAAAAGTACCACAGTACTTAGAGGGAAGGTTCAGTGTAAAAGACTATGGCTATTTCAGCCACTGTAGTTTCAGTAATTACATTTTTGTGCTCGAGCGGTGGTCTCGAAGTACTTGACGGTGAGGTCCTGGATGGAGAGGGCGGCACTGTGGGCTTTCTTTTGCCAATCTTCGTCTTCGTGCTTCAGGCCCTCTACACGCCTGGGCCCCAAGTACTCGGTCTCAAGGGAGATCTAGGGGAGAGAAAAAAACAAAGAAGAAAGCAAAATATGACCATGTTTATTTGCACAAGTGCATACGCATAGGAGCACACTTAATACATACGGTAGCTTACACACTATTAAAGTATTATAATAGAATATAATGCATTTTTGGTGTCATTTTGAAGTTCTAAAAAAAAGGATGAAAGATTCCAATTATTTCTGGGATTGGTGATGATCGGTGAGATCATCAGTGTGATTGGTGATGATCGGCCCAAAAAAGCTGATCAGGAGCATCTCTAGTTACAATTAAATTAAAAGAAAAACCAAACCAAAACAAAAAACCCCCAAAAACTATGCAACAACAACAAAAAATCAACATCAACATAAAAAACAACTTGTTTTTTGACACAGCGCACAGTACTAATCACTCAGTATATTCCACAAAATGATATACTTTTATGTCTGTGTCGACTGAAACACTGAACATCGAAGGCCACAAGAACATCGAGCATTCGTCAGCATTCCCAGCCTAATCATATCGTATTTCATAATAAGTCACCAGAGAGCATCAGTCATTTATTTTTAAGCAGTGTGTCCCACTGCCACTGTGAGTCATGTCTCATCAACAACAAAAACCCAGCAAAAGCAAAATGGATATTTCTTAAAGGGACACTGTGCACAGAGAGCAGGCTTACTGACTGATAACCATGTCTGTGGCTCTGTGCACCCAAACATACTGATACAGAATACTTCTTTTAACCAAACCTAAAAGTTCAGCCCAACCTGTTTTCGTTCTCTTCATGAATAAGTTATGCCTGAAGAGAGAAGCCGAGACTCCAAGCCTGGCCTACCAGCTGTCTGCACTGCTTCAAAGACTCTTCTTCACTGTGTGTGTGTGTGTGTGTGTGTGTGTGTGTGTGTGTGTGTGTGTGTGTGTGTGTGTGTGTGTGTGTGTGTGTGTGTGTGTGTGTGTGTGTGTGTGTGTGTGTGTGTGTGTGTGTGTGTGTGTGTGGCCGGGTAGACTAAATGGGTAACTGTGACAAGGGAGGTTGGTGGATAGAGGACTGTGGTT
Source organism: Engraulis encrasicolus (assembly GCF_034702125.1). NCBI lineage: Eukaryota > Metazoa > Chordata > Actinopteri > Clupeiformes > Engraulidae > Engraulis > Engraulis encrasicolus. The sequence goes on along the minus strand of NC_085867.1, from coordinate 20,350,813 downwards.
AGTGGGGGTCACCGGCAGTGTTGCTGCATTATATATCAGCCCAACATGTGTGTGTGTGTATGTGTGTGTGTGTGTGTGTGTGTGTGTGTGTGTGTGTGTGTGTGTGTGTGTGTGTGTGTGTGTGTGTATGTTGTTGGACACCTCTCACACATATGTCCATTCACTACCTGCCTTCCTGCCGCATATGTGTTTCATTGTGCTGCAGCCATCAGTTACGTCACCCGACACCAGTCATTCAGAAAGCATGCAGTGGTCCCGTTTAGGAAATGCTCATTGACCATATGACCAGAGCTTAGCAAGATAAGTCTGACGGTGTCTGGACAATGCTACTTCTCGCCATCTTACAGCTGTCCCTTTAACTGTGGGGGCGACAGGAAGGGCGGGGGATTAAAACAACAGAGTGCTTCTCTGTAATTGGGTAACGTATACAGAGACCAGGCTGTAAGATGAGCAACCTTCAAGGGGGTGTGGTAGAAAGGACTCCATTTCATATCAATACATTTACCTCAAGATGGCAAAAGTAGAGCTTATAGCTGCATACAATGTTCTTACTTACAGAACCAAAGTATGGGTGAAGGTTCAGTTTGTTCGATCAATTTCATTAAATGACTTGCATGGTGCATGTTGTCAAATATTTTGACATAAAGTTAAAAATTCCGCAATGTGGTTGCTATGGTGCATTGCGCCATATGATCCATACCACATTTGGACTGTTGGCAATGGGGACCCAGGTACGAGACTGGTCTGGGTAATTTGTCAGCCCTACCACATCTCTCTCCTCCACTCATGTCTTGTTCCCCTCTTCACTCTCCTGTCATAATAAAGACAAATCAACCCCCCAAAAACAGAAAAAAACAAAAAACAAAATATACATTTTAAAACAAATTCTGCCAAAAAAAAACCTCCATAGCAACACTACAAAGCTATTTCACTGCCATTTCTCTTGTCCCTGGATGAACCTGACGGTGAACAGCGCAGAGCAGTGAGCAGGGGTGACAAGAGACAGAGAGCTGTAGATTGTGGGGGGCTCGTGAGGTGCGAGATAGTATAATCTGGATTATCAGGCAATACAACCCTGAGACGTCCTCCTGGGGCCTGTAAAATAACAGACCAACACTTGAAAACTGCATGTGCTGGGTGAAAACATCTCTTCCTCAGTGAGACATTTGTATAGTTTGAATGGTGATCAGTGTATAAGCCCCGCCCCGCTCAACTGTCTCCCTGTCAATGCCCCCAAAGGGCCTTAGAGCCCCTGTTGAGAATCACTACTTTATTTGTTATCCGTGTGTCCTATAGGGCTGGGTGATATGACTATATATATCGCTATCGTGATAGAGAAGTGTCTATCGTGACCTTTCTCCTCGATCATGATAAACTAATTTTATCCATTATTACAGCTAATATACGTACAATTGAATATAATTTAATATCATTTTGTGCTGTCATTATGCGCGCTCTAAGTTCATATAACTGTAAAAAGAAGAATAAAAAGATCTATTTTAAAGACATGTGGTTGTGTGACCCGACACAATAAAGAGAAAGTAATTGTGGTATATCATCATACGTGTCGTTATCGTTATATAAAGCAGTGTTTCCCAACCAGGGGTACGTGTACCACTAGGGGTACGCAAGCAGACTGCAGGGGGTACTTGGAGAAATGTAATTTTATCAAATGCATGGAACATAGTAATAGCATAATGTAATGTAATGTAACATAGTCACACTGGGATAGAGAAAGCGATATAGAACATGAGTTAAGGGGTACTCATGGAACAAAGAAAAGGCTTAGGGGGTACACGAGACAAAAAAGGTTGGGAAACACTGATATAAAGTAATCCATATCATGATATATATATATTTTTTTTTTCCCCATATCACCCAGCACTAGTGTCCAATATGGAGCGACGGCTACCTTGATCTGCTGACTGTGCAGCATGGCTGCCTCCCTCGCGTGGCATCTCTGAGCCGCTGCAGCAGGTAGTGGTACAGCAGCTTGCTGCTTTGTGATGACTATTACAAAGTTTGGCATTGTGTGCACGACGTTATGGTTTTTGATGCTTTGTTTATAAATGTTGGTGATTGCTTGGTATAGTTAATGATTTTTGTTTGTAATGTTGGTGATTATAGTTAAACTGCTTTTCATTCAAAATGCTGGTGATAGAGCTCGCATAAATCAGTGATTCTCAACCTTTTTTGAACAAATGCCCTTATTAGTAAAAACAAAATAGACTAATGCAAGCCATTTCCAACTTTAGTCCCCACCTCAGCTTTGCCTTTCCCAACCACCCCCGAGGGTTCCCAAACGCCCCCCTGGGCAGCTGAAGAGCCCCCCATTGAGAAACACTAGTGTAAATGGAGGTGATGGTTGGTGTGTGTGATGGCTCAGTCAGAGAGAGTAGAGAGAGAGAGGTTCCATTGGCCCATTGTTTCCTGGTTCTATTATGCCCCCCCTTAGGCAGACCTAGGCAGACCTAAGGACTGTTCTATTCATTGTAGGAGCATTATGACACGGCCCTTTAGGCAGACCGGAACCTGGTCGCGTTAGGTGCCCATAGAAACCTATTATGTTGGCATATCTCTATACTTAAAGAATCTCTGGCTCAGTGGTGTGCTCCTCCTCCTCCTCGTCCTCGTCCTCACCTTGATCTGCTGTCTGCGCAGCATGGCCAGCTCCCTCATGTCTCTGAAGGGCTGCAGCAGGTAGTGGTACAGCTCGGTCGTGGACTCCACCAGCTCGCCGTACGCCTCGTCCTGCTGTGCATACAGGTCCAGCAGCTCCACCATGCTCTCCGTGCTGCGCTGCTTGTCCAGCAGCTGGGATGGGCCACACACAAACACACACACACATGTTAGACTGTATTTACATACTACACATCATGCAAAACAGCTTGTTCGCCTGACCTGTTTTGGCTAAATGGGGACTTAGGGGAGTCTGCCTGGGCCCGCCTACTGTAGTTTATATCCTGTCCTTTTTAATCGCCTATCATTGAGCGTAGTAGCACTGACTTTTTTTGGGGGGCTCTTGGCCTATTCATGCATTTAATAGTATTCCGATATACACTCCACACATTGCGTGATAAAGTATCTCTACCCCATTATAATGATGCTAGCTCTAACCAAAAAATACCATTGGCAATAAATAAATAAAAATGACTGTCATAGCAGTATCCTGTGCGCAGAGAGGTCGATAATATACAGTAAACGGTGCCAATATCCCGTTTGTTAAGCCAACGCTCTATCAACAACTAATAAAGCGGTTGGAGATGTTGGAGACGGAGAGAAAGAAACACCCCAAACCCCCTCTGACTCAGCAGCACAGCAACACAACCCTTTTGTTCCCTCCCGGGTGCTCCTTTGCATGAGTCGTCATTTTACACCCCACCTGCTCATCATAGCCCGTGGGCTTAACGGTTAGCAACGTGTGTGTGTGTGTCTGCGTCCGTGTTTTTTTTCTGTGAGTGTTTATAATTTGCAGCTGCCATTGATGTCTGTTCTATTACTCACAAAGAAACACTGAAGGGATGCAAACCGTCGATCTTTCATCTGAGACATGCCCCATCAGGTTTGTTGACTTTGCTCAATGCAGTATACCACATCATTCAGAGTCTTCTTCTCCTATAAACTTATTGTTCTCATCAACTTTTGTTCCTATTGTAATTATTCCTTCAGAGACTATTGTGCCTAGAGATAAGGTAACTTACTGCCCCATTTCTAGTCTTATTATTCCCACTTCAACTTCACACAACACCTCACTTTACCTTGTATGACTATGAAGACTTCTAACTGTAATCATCACACATGCCATTAATCAGATCCGCACAAGACAGGCACTTCAAACAATATTTATTTACAATGCTATGTGATGTTGCTATGACATTGCTTGAGATTTACAAAAATACTTACATCCTGATCATTACGGTTTAGAGAGATGTAGAGATTCAATGGCTGATCAGAGTGGGTCATTTCACGTGAAATCAGACACTTTGGGACCCGACCGACCCGGATTTCGATCATACTTGGTGTGCCTTTTCAGTAGCAAGGTAGCACCCCAGAACTGCATTGGTTTGAATCTGACACTAATATTAAGGGAGAAACAGACTAGGAAAGGTTCACATGTGAGGGTAGGACACTATACATTCAGCCTTGAATATATCAGTCAGTGTTAGTCACAAAAAGATGCCTGTGGTGTTGTTTGAAAGCTCTTTTCTGGCTCTAAGCTTACATATTACACAATCACCTTGGAATACAACTACTCTCAGAATATGAATTATGATAAATTGAAAAATTAAAAATTGAATATCTAAAAAACTTATATTTTAAAATGGCCAGTTCCTTGTCCAAACGTAGCCGGCAATGTCATGAGCAGCACCTAAAATGCTGGTGTTCGGTTTGTTATTCATTTCAGAGAGAATTTGACTCACAAATATGGCGTCATACAGACCACTTACTAATAATATGGTAATACCATAGTAGCATCACATGACAAAACAAAAAAAAAATGGTCAGTGTCCATGGTCCCAGGTTTCAGAAACTAAGGCAGATGTCCATTTATACACACCAAATGATGATATGTGAATGTTTGAACATTCCTTCTCTGTGTACCTGTGCCATCTTCCCTTTACTGTACTTTAAAGAGATAATCAATGGCCACACTCTCATTTTGTACTCTACCAGTGAATTTGAAGCAACAGCTGTGTCTTTTGTAGATAATGTATAAGTACGTCCCGTTGCAGTTACAGGTTCCACTACCAGAAGCACATCCTGATGATCCATGACAAGTCTATCTGGTCTGAAGGGAAAAGTGAAGGATGGAGATGGCCCATGAGGATGCAGGAAGTTCAGTTTCACCTCTCCAGTGCTCGGCATACATTCCTCAGCACATGCTAGCCACCAGTTGCCATCATATACAGCTACAACATACCCTTTGATGCTTGAAAATGTAACACATTCCTTTACTGAGCTCACTCTTTCAACTCTGCCTTCTCTGAATGCTGAAAATGGCCTAACTTCCACTGTGTCCTTTGACAATGGGTAGAAGCTGTGTAGTTTTTGAGTACCTGGAATAGTTCTTGCAGATTCAAACCTTTTCAACAGGTTCTCAGCTTCATGATGGTACATCTCTGTTGTGTCAAACTGGCAATGGATGTTCTTGACATTATCCTTGACTGACTCCCTTGAACCAGGAACGTTTTTAAAACTATAGTTTTGTAATTCAAGATGCTATTCAATCATTTCACTGGAACAACCAGTGCAGGCCACAATCCATCCATTTTGTATGCTACTACCAAGATCAGTTGAAACTGGGAAAAAATCTGTTAGTTTGTTATTTCAGACTGCAACATTCATGATACAATTGCTGTACATCTGTTTTCGAAGCTCCTAATTCAGTTTGCTCAGTGACACTTCATCAATGACAGAACGTCCAAAGAAGATCCTATATTTTTTCTGATGGCTGTGCTGCACAATATAAGAACCTTAAAAACACAACAAATTTGTGCCACCACGAGGCAGATTTTCACATACCTGCAGAGTGGAACTTTTTTGCCACATCACATGGCAAAGGTCCATGTGATGGCGTTGGAGGGACAGTTAAATGGCTTGCTGCACGAGCAAGTCTGCAACGTCCTATTGACAATTAAATTGTAACGCCATACCAACTGTTTTGTCAAGGATAATGTCAAGAACATCCATTGCCAGTTTGACACAACAGAGATGTACCATCATGAAGCTTAGAACCTGTTGAAAAGGTTTGAATCTGCAAGAACTATTCCAGGTACTCAAAAACTACACAGCTTCTGCCCATTTTCAATGGACACAGTGGAAGTTAGGCCATTTTCAGCATTCAGAGAAGGCAGAGTTGAAAGAGTGAGCTCAGTAAAGGAATTTGTTACATTTTCAAGCATCAAAGGGTATGTTGTAGCTGTATATGATGGCAACTGGTGGCTAGCATGTGCTGAGGAATGTATGCCGAGCACTGGAGAGGTGAAACTGAACTTCCTGCATCCTCATGGGCCATCTCCATCCTTCACTTTTCCCTTCAGACCAGATAGACTTGTCATGGATCATCAGGATGTGCTTCTGGTAGTGGAACCTGTAACTGCAACGGGACGTACTTATACATTATCTACAAAAGACACAGCTGCTGCTTCAAATGCACTGGTAGAGTACAAAATGAGAGTGTAGCCATTGATTATCTCTTTAAAGTACGGTAAAGGGAAGATGGCACAGGTACACAGAGAAGGAATGTTCAAACATTCACATATCATCATTTGGTGTGTATAAATGGACATCTGCCTTAGTTTCTGAAACCTGGGACCATGGACACTGACCATTTTTGTTTTGTTTTTGTTTTGTCATGTGATGCTACTATGGTATTACCATATTATTAGTAAGTGTTCTGTATGATGCCATATTTGTGAGTCAACTTCTCTCTGAAATGAATAACAAACCGAACACCAGTATTTTAGGTGCTGCTCATGATATTACCGGCTACGTTTGGACAAGGAACTGGCCATTTTAAAATATAAGTTTTTTAGATATTCAATTTTTAATTTTTCAATTTATCATCATTCATATTCTGAGAGTAGTTGTATTCCAAGGTGATTGTGTAATATGTAGAGCCAGAAAAGAGCTTTCAAACAACACCACAGGCATCTTTTTGTGACTAACACTGACTGATATATTCAAGGCTGAATGTATAGTGTCCTACCCTCACATGTGAACCTTTCCTAGTCTGTTTCTCCCTTAATATTAGTGTCAGATTCAAACCAATGCAGTTCTTGGGTGCTACCTTGCTACTGAAAAGGCACACCAAGTATGATTGATATCCGGGTCGGTCGGGTCCCAAAGTGTCTGATTTCACGTGAAATGACCCGAGTGTGAATTTTGATTAACAACATGGCTAATTTTAGTGTAGTCCAAGTGATTACAGTGCTTAGAAACCCTGGGGAGCCCCTGGCCATTTATCATGAATTAATAACTTCTTTAATTACTTAGATTTCCTTTTTTTAAACACACCTAGACAGGACACATCAGAAATGTCAGGAGAGAGCGAGCAAGCGAGCGAGCGAGTGTGAGAGAGAGAGAGAGAGAGAGAGAGAAGGGTCAGCACTGACTGGGCAATGAGAGAGCTCTACTACAGTATTCCCTGGTGCCTGTCAGGCCAGAGTGGGGGAGGGGAAGCAGACTCATCATGGGAGAGCAGTCTGGGATGGGATAGGATGGGATAGGGATAGGGATGTAGCCTGGGGATTAAAGTCCTAGAGATACTAGAGGGGACAAGAGCATGGATTTATAGCCTTGAAGTACTAGGAAGGGAGAAGGATTTCATTTTCCAAAGACATAAAAAGACTTAACACGAGTCGATCAGTGTACCAACATTTCACACCAAAATCCCTCCTGCTGTGGCAGTTGTATTGATTAGATGTATAGCTTCTCCCCCACTGCTACAAAATAATCTTTAGTGACATCATGCATGCACAACAGCATGTCAAGTACATGCCTACCACCACCCAATGCTTATTTATGCAAAATGAAAAGCAATTGAAACCAGTCAAATACCACATAACCTCTGAAACTACTCCCATGAATATTGTTCTGCCTGAATAAATAAATCGATGGATAGCCTAAGTCTCGTACCAATGCTATTCATCAACTCTGGACGCATAAAAATAAATGACATACTGAACATGAGGATACACGCAGTTAGTGTAGAAAAAGAATGTGACATTTGAGTGGGGTTAAAGCCTTTTTGGAGCACATTCAAAAGGAAATGTCCAAGTTGATATGGCTAAATGCTTGATTATCTCAGCTTTTTGGCAAGCTGTTACAATCCCCAATGGTCAAAGTCTGTGTTGCAGTCACAGCGTTTGCTCTGAGTCGATGATCAGCTGGTGTTGGTGCCTAGTCAGCTTGTGGAGGCTTGTGGAATAAGGAAGGCTGATGATTACAAATGCTTTCCTGCAGACAGGGCTATAAGGCTGGTATAATGATAGACTGTGTGTGTGCAGGGAAATAGAGCTGGTGCTTGCAGTACTGCTGTTTAGCCACAAGTGATGCTGTAGTAGTCACTGGGATGGGATTCAGTGGAAGAGTGCCATGTTGATGCTGCACTGCATTTAAACACATATTCACACACTTCACAGCCACAGTTTAAGTGTTTGCATTTCGATGATTGCAGCAACAACATCCTTCTCAACCTAATCACGTTATTCCAGTTAATGGAGTGACGGATAATTCACACAGACTAAAAAAGATAACTCTCACACAGAGAGAGGATTCAAGATGTTTTGTCATCAACGTGAGTTTCCCTTTACCAGTTCTATGATTGCATACGCCATTGGCAATGCCCATTTGTCTTGGCCAAATATCCCAATATACCACATGAGATCATGATACAGTGTGGGCATACAATATTCATAGCTCTCACGTTCTCCCTTTGTCTTCTCTTGTCTTGTGTAGTATTTCCTGTTTCCCATGTGCATCAGAATAGAAGCTCTTTGAAAAACTGCCTAGACCAAGACCTGACCTGGTTCTCGTCACAGAGACGATGACAAAAAAAATGGCTTATTCCCCCACCACTATCTTACTTTCTGTACTTTATTTTGCCTCCCCACATGATAAATGGTTAAAACTGAAGTTGTGACATTCTTCAGGTTGTGCTTTTCTTGATGATGGGATCGTATAGGAATCTAGCCTCAGTGGAGAAATACCCAACGGTGTAGGCATACTAATCAGTGAACATTTATGTCCTTGGAAGAATCTATGGATTTCTGGAAGCTAATTCTGTGAATGCATCAACATGGTAACTCTTCCACTCCCATCCCAGACAGACTTCAATTAACTTCTCTTCTACTGTACACAATACAGCACAGCTTGTGGTTTAAAGAGGCATTGCAAGAACCAGTACAACTTCAGTGACTAGATAAAAGGCGCATTAGGCTATGTCAGAAACATCTTGACACCACCAACTTTTTGGCTGGTCCTTTGAAATGAGGATACAAGGTGAAGGCAGCCTTTGTGGTGTGTTTGGTGAAAACAGCGTAATGTCTACGGCAATTAATGACTGTTATTACACATTGGGCTTCGGTCTTGTCTTAACACACAAAGGATAATTAAAAACATTCAACGTACCTCTTGTAGGCGCTTCTTGGTTCTCTGAAGACCATCCTCATACCCCGTTTGACGGAGCTCACTCAAGCTCTCATAGTACTCTTCCAGGTCTCCTCCATCAGTGAAAAGCACCTGCGAGAGAATCTTCCATCCACAGGTGTCCAGGGCATGGCCCAGGTAGACTTGTAGCTGATAACACAGCGTCTCCGTCTCTCGCTCGGTCAACTCCGGGACGCCGAATAACACGGTCCACATTCCTGAAAGTTCCTCCGGGAAAGTGGGAAGACATGGCTCCAAGTCCGAGTTGACGGCGCAGAGTTGGAGGTGGACCGCTCTGAAGTCTTGGAATGAGAACAGGCCGGCCCAGCTGGAATCCTGTCGCACAAAACGGTCCAAATCCCCCAAACCTTCCGTCTCGTCGGGTGAAGATCGACTATCACCGGTCAAACTAGATGGCTCGAGGAGCTCGATGTCAGAAACTGTAGAGCCCTCATGAGATACTTTTGCTTTAGTCTGGCCTTTTGGCCTAGTTTCCACCGACTGGCTCTTAGTTCGATCCACAGTAGGCCCCTTCACTGGGCTCTGCCCTGGCGACTTGGGAATGAAAATTTCCGTTCGATCCGTTGAGAGATGCTGTTTATTTTCAGCCCCTGTTTCATCGACTGCAGCCTTCTCGGACTCAAATTCCCGTTTGGCAGCTTCCATGAAAGAATCTCGAGCAGTCCTTTTCTGCACCGTTCGGTCATGGCATGTAATGGCAAACTTTCCTTCAATGTCATTCCAAGCGACAATAAAAATGAATTTGTGTTTCTCCTTTTCGTCAAACACATTCGGCCGCACAGATACCCAACCGGACTCGACAGGATCCTCCATGGCGAAAGACATAGCGAAAAGGCTACTAGCTACAATCTAGCTGAAACTATGATGGAGTTTTACAACGGTGACAAAATGATTATTGCCACAAGCGTGGGAAGCAACTGTCTCAGACTCTACAACTGATCAACAAATTACACTAGAAAAGATGAACGGTTAGCTTGTTGATATGACTTCCTCTGTCTATGGACAATTTAACGGGACGTCGATGTGCTAGCTGGCTACATTAGCTGCCTATCAAATGGCAACCGTAAATAAGAAATCCTTCAGACGCACAGGGAAAAAAACACGCACCTGGTCTTCAACTTGGTTATTTTTTCCTATTCGACATACAATTCTTCCTCTGTCCGATAACTTAATTCCGCCATAGTTCTCTTATTCCGCCCTTTAACTTAATATTTGAGGGCTCTGCGTTAGCCCTTTTGTACTCCACGAACAACACAGAGTCAGAACTCCCATTGTCACGTGTGAGGGTCTGTTTACAAGCACACGAGTGCAGACTGTGCTGTAAAATCTGAGTCCGAGGCGAAGGGGAATGATGCTTTATCTGCCTTCTGTCCACGAACCATTTAGCGACACAACCCGTAACTTAGCAGTTCTTGAAAAGGGATCTTCAACGACGCCACTTTATGCCTACAGTCCGTTTATTTCGTAGCAAATACCAGTACTCCTCAAATTTTCGATGGACAGTGCAGCATCTCTACTGAACAACACAGTGGTCTGTGGAGTCTCTGTTGATGACGTAACACATCGGCGGCGTAAACATCTACACGTGCGTCATGCAGTGTGCGTGGCCACGTTCAGTGTCGAAGGACAATGGACACGATTGAATTTGTTGCCTTGACTTGTCCGGCTGCTGAACAATGGGACTTCAAAACAAGAAAGACATTATGAAATAAATACGAGTTTTTATTTTTGAAAATAAGACTTTTCTCCAAAGCTAAAATGTAAGTAGTGTTGGCAGAGAACTTCATGCCAATTCAGTCCTTCACCACTAGGGTGCAAGGGTCTCCTGACAAACAGTGCTTTGTGCTAACAGTTCCTACTAGATCAAGTCAAGTCCAGTCAAATCAAGTGTACTTTATTGTCAAAAATCTATGTAACAGGGTTAGCACAGAAGTTTGAAATTGCGTTTGAACAGCCTCTAATGTGCAGTTTAACTAAAAACATTTCAATAAAACATTGACAATAATCTCTCTCTCTCTCTCACACACACACACACACACACACACACACACACACACACACACACACAGTGTGCAATAAGAATACTGACATAATACACACACACACACACACACACACACACACACACACACACACACACACACACACACACACACACACACACACACACACACACACACAGAGAGAGCACCAGAAGTACAATCAGTGGTCATAGTAGTATGGGTCTATGGGTCCAGAGTGGTGGGGAGGGTGGTTGTTAGATGGGCCTTTACCAGTCTCTCAAAGCACTTCATCATGATGGGAGTGAGTGCTAATGGGTCTGTAGTCGTTCAGTGACAGATCAATCTCCGTCAGTAGAGGCGAAGCTGGGCCAGTCTTCTGCGGAGGTGCCGCGGACGGACTAATTTTGAAATAATGTTTAAAGACTTTAGTTTAATGCAATCTCTGTTTGTGTCGTGTCACCCCCTGATCATAAATATTGCCGTATTAGGTAATCAATTATTCTGGACATCTAAAAGGGTATCTATCAGGCCGGAGTGGGCCGTTTTCACTCCGGGAGTTTAATTCACATCCAGGCCACTTTCATATGGAAAAGGAATTTGAGTAGGCATATTTTGATCACTCACACACCATTTTATTGTTAAGAATTGTGAGGCCTGAGCTCCTGAGCCCTCAACAGTCAGGCCTCTCCTCACAACTTAGCAGCTGCCCATCCCCCGTTGCTGGTGGGCTACCTGTCCCCCTCCCTCTACTGCTCTGCTCTCTCTGCTTGACCTGTACACCGGTGATTTTCCACTCCTGGCCCTTGACTGTGTTGCTGCAACAGGCACACCCCCTGGCTCGGCACCCCGCTGTGCTGCCGTGTACATATAGGGCCAGGACAAGAGGTCACCACAGACCACTCATCACACGGGGACTCCATGTTCAGCAGTCACTTGGGATCCAACTCTCATTCTCATCATCTTGGACGTTTCAGGATCCCAGCGTCCACTCATGTACTCTTGCCGTGCGTCTTTGAGAGTGAGTTGCTACTGTGTTGTTACTATGTTATGTCATGTCTGTATTGTATTGTGTTTACTGTACAGTTTGCATTGACTAGTAGCTGCATAGTATGTGCTCATTTCTCCATGTCGCGGTTCTGCCAGAGAGTGCATTGGGTCAGTAATGTGCTACTGTGGTGGAGTAGCGCTTGCATCACTCATGTCTGTTTAACGCATGCTCTGTGTGTCTGCTTTAGGCAGGCACATACCCATGCCCCAGTCCACACAGCTATTGTAGGTAGCTGTGTCATGTCCCCTCTTCATTCCCCCTGCTTAGGATGTCTGCTGTAGGCAGTCACCCTCATGTTCCCCCTCCCCCTTGGTAAGATAGCTGCTGTAGGCAGCTATCCTCAGTTTCCTCATTGTATATGTATTGTATATATTTTAAATGTGTACTTCGCATATTGTATATACTCTGTATGTGTATTTTTGCATATTGCATTTTTATTATGTAAATGTTTCTCATGTCTTGTCTGTATTTTCTATTTTACTTTCTAGTAAAACCACGGTTTACCACGGTTTCACGGTTTGCATTCCCATCTGTGTGTGTCTGACTTCATTGGACATCTTCATACTGTTCTGGCCGGACAGCCTGTGGTGTTTGTTGTATACCTGATCCAGCCCCTTTTCAATACAGTCTTTTTCTTAAAATCAGGTACAGGTAGGCCTATGTTGTTAGGTTAACGAAACCACATGGATTTCACAACATGTAATTCAAGTTAAAATGATAATGATAAATAATATGAATAAGTTAATATTTGTATTTGCATAGGAGTCACTTGACCAACCAAACTGCATTTCCCACCAAAAAAGGTTCTAAAATATATTTTAGGTGTTTTATTTATACTGTAGCTTCACTACTCATATTTCATTAGTTCACTGTCTGAAATTTGGATTAATCATGTGTGACGGAGGTCATCTTGCACCTGTTCACCCCCCTCGGGGATCGAACGTGCGACCTCGTCAACTACAACGGTTCGGCAATGGGAGACACAGTACAATACCGCTGGGCCAAGAGACTAGTCCCTCGGCCCAACGGCACGAGACTGTATGAAGCTATCTGAGGGAGGTTTACCAACGTTCCACGCCAACTCTGTGCTAGTTAGCCTCCGCTACACTCTCCCCCTTAAACCTCACTCCCATCCTGGGTCAGCGGCACCACTGTGACGGAGGTCATCTTGCACCTGTTCACCCCCCTCGGGGATCGAACGTGCGACCTCGTCAACTACAACGGTTCGGCAATGGGAGACACAGTACGATACCGCTGGGCCAAGAGACTAGTCTCTCGGCCCAACGGCACAAGAGTGTATGAAGCTATCGGAGGGAGGTTTACCAATGTTCCACGCCAACTCTGTGCCAGTTAGCCTCCGTTACACATGTACGCATAAATCTTCGTTCTGGCTTGAGAACGGACTTCTCGAGATTGTGCGGCTCTCACAGGAGAAAGGCTGTCCTGTCCACGTGGTGGACCGATCAAAATGCCTCACGGGGTCCGCGTAGACCACTGCACTCGAGAAGCTGAGATAGTTGGATTACGCAGTGTATTGGGCAAGATCACTGGCCGTGGTGCTGAAGTACTGCCGCAACTGAGAAACATCTACGCGGCAGACATTCTGAAGCTCGGGAGTACAGGACGAAACTGAGAGCTCGGGCAGTTTCTGCGCCAGCATATGTGAGCGAAATCTGAGCAGACACCACGAAGATGGTCAGAGAGCAAGGGAGTAAGGTGAACTAGGGAGGAAGTTAGGGCAGGACGCCTGACAAATCGACCCAACAGCGACAAAAGGGAGGTGAATAGGGAGGTGGTGGGTGCGAGAGAGAAAGCAAATTTCTGGAGACAAGTGAGCAGAGAATGAATGCTGTGTAGTTAAATTGGGGCGTTCCAAATTTCAGTGAATGATGGCGGAGTGAAGAATGAGAATCACGTGGGTGGATAGGCATGCCTGTCTTTACGAGCTGAATTTCGACGAATGACAGTTCAGCCAGATTCACTCTAGAATGTAGCGGAACGCAAGCGAGATGACTGAGGTCTTTCTGGTAAGTTTCGGACAGTGAGTTCTACTCTGACTCTCACACGGACAACATCGGCGTGCATGGCCACTCGTGTTATTGACCCATTCAGAAACGACGTCCTAACTGAATGCGTGCGCATCCTTGACTCAAATACGCCAGAGAGGTTTTAAGGGTATTACAAGAGACTCCACTCTTCCAGGTGGTACTGCACTCTAGGGGCGCCAACGGAGGAGTGCAGACTCCATTCAGAATGAATGGGCTGCTCTCTCGACAGCGGCCCCTCTGTGAACTGCAGGCATGGGTAAAATAGGAAAGTGGGGAGGCTGTATGTAAAACTGGCAGAACACACACACGAACAGACAGTGCAGAGCCTAAAGAAAGAAGATCTGCCGTCCTGAAGTGTGTACGTTGATAAAAAATAGAGATTCCAAAAAGTACACTTGTTATGCTATTTCGAGAGGGAAAAGACTGTTCCAGAAGCATATGAGATATCTGTTGTTACAAGATAATAAATACTACTGACTGGACTGAGGACATCAGGAATACCCTTGTCTGTGGTACCCACTGCATATCCATGACCATCCGTTTTCTTTTTTCGGAAAAAACTTCTGACTCCTTTCTACAAATGAACGGTGCATGGTTGATTCTGCTCCAACGATGCGCACGCAGCCAAATTAGGTCATATCTGTTTACAAACAGTAAACGGGTCAATAAATCCCCCCACAGCCAAAGCTAGTTTGCTACTTTGCCATTCATTTGACACCGCCGGCCGCTGCCGTCCAAAATCCTCTCGAGTTCTATTTTCCAAATGCAGCGCGGATAGAAGCCGGCCCACGCGCCACTACCACCGTTTGGTGTGGAAGGACAGATATGTTTCCATGTATTTTCGCCATCGCCGGTAAAAAAAAACCGCTTTCGTCCTGCTCCGCTTCCCCGCTCTGGTGTGAAATAGGCCTTAAGCGGAGAATAGAATGCAGGTGGCAAGTAGGGCATGTCAAACTTCATTACGCTTATAACTTTCGCTTTTAACAAACGTGCATTTAGTATGGTAAAGTGCAAATTAGAGTTCTGCAACTGCGCACATCAATTGCCGCTTGGGTCTGGTCACAAACCAGCTTTGCTGTTATGGATCTGCGCACAAGGTCTCATGTCGCGAGCCACATTTGAAACAGCGCAATTTCCTTCACCTCATTACAATACTGCAGCCATTATTAAGCAATGTCGCTTTCTAGCTCAGTTAGCTTAGTATTTTCACACAAACTGCAAAGGCAATGTAGCCTACTGGTATCATTGACTCTGAAGAGGACGTGTGAACGTCGAAACGTTAGTCTTGGCGCTTGCCCAATAAAACAAGTTATTTTCCACATCTGAAGATGCTCTGGTGACTCCTTTCTTCCCCTACTGGTATTATTATTTGACATGTACCCAGTCTGTTCTTAAAGGAGCAGTCCTGCCGATTTCAATATGCTGTTGTATTGGTCACGCTACCCTTGACTTGTCAGTACCCGGTGATGCTGCATTTTTTGGCTCAGCCCTTTCCGAGATATGAGCTATTCTAATGGGGGCAGCTTTTTTTTTGCATTTTAAAAATCTTAAACATAGGCCTACTCCAAATATTTTCCCAAAAGGTATCTCTGTTTGCTAGTTGTCTGCTGATGTTCCATAACCTTTTGGATGTTTTTGGGAATAAATCGAGATTTAAAAAAAATGTAAACAAACACCTGCCCCCATTACAATGGCCAGGATCTTGGAAAAGGCTGAAGAAAAAAAAATCCCAGGTACTGACAAGTCCATGGCAGTGTGAGCATTAGAACTGCATGTTGAAATTGGCTGAAGTTACCCTTTAAGTGCAGAAAGTCCAAGCTACTTCAAGTCTGCCGATGTGTGTTTACATTCAGTGGAGAACTACAGGCTATTAGTCAGACTGCAGGTAGGCCTATTGTACCGCGAGTGTTTAACTATTGCATTGATTGATTGTTACTTAGCTTGTAGCTTCATGTATTTTGAAAGAAAGCATTTATAGGCTTAATAGGCATTAATAGGCATTTATAGGCTTTATTATGTATTTAACAGAATATTGGCAGGTTTGTTCTCACAAACTACCGGCACTGTGCTGCCACGAGAACAAGGAAGACATCTGTCTTGGGCTGAATGTACGTAAGAGTGAGCTATGTGGTTAATATATGTGTAACAATCTATTTAATGTCTTGTGTGTGTAATGTCTTTTTGTATTTATGTATGCTACTTGACACTGAATTTCCCCCTGGGATTACTTAATGATACTCTACTCTCTACTCTACTCAAACAACACACTGCTTCCCCTCATTTCCTTTGCTGTCTGTCCATTTTTTCCCTAATTTTTTCCCATCTCTCTCTCTCTCTCTCTCTCTCTCTCTCTCTCTCTCTCTCTCTCTCTCTCTCTCTCTCTCTCTCAAACGCACACACAAATACACATACATGAATACACACTATTTCATACACACAATCACACACCTACAGTATCTTTACCACATTAACTCTTCCCGTTGCTTTTGTCCCCCTATGACAACATCATGACTTTTATGCAACTGTTTGAGAATGTGATCTGAAGTGAAGTCACGGTTGGTCACGCTGTCCCTCCCTCCCTGCCATAGCTGTGGTTGCTAAACCCCTGCAGCCACCACCACGTCCCCCTTCCACCACTCTCCTGCACTCCTCTCTCCCTCCTCTGGAGCCAAGCGCCGCCATGTCTGTTTCCAGCCACTAGGTGGGGCCGTCCTCCACCACTAGGAGAGATATTGGACTTGATTGGGGACCGTACTTTGAACTTTTAAAAGAAGACAAATCAAAACAAACAAACAAACAAAAAGCTCTGGGGGTGATGCTTCGGTGACATCACCCCTACTGTAAACTATGGACAAAAAGATTTATAGCGGGAAAAACTATGGATACTGATGTCTTAGTATATATCTGACATGTTTTGCATGCTTTGCCTGAAATTTTGACAGGGAGTTTTATGAGGAGGTGTAAAGTCCTGACCAATGCACAATTTTATCTTTGAAACACTATGCTGTTTATGGCGACTGCAGTGCTGCATTTGGTGTTCTGGGGTTCGCCGAGCTTGATTGAGTTCTGTTGCATGATACTGTGTCAAAGGTGCTCAATTATAGCACTTAGCCTACCATGTTGAGGTACCTTCAAATAAGTTTTTTTTTGTTGCCATTTTCCTGATTTCAATGTAATATTTTTGGAGTAGCCTATGTGCTCAGTTATATTTCCATGCATGGTTTAAACTTTGAGACTATTCTGAGGAGATGTGTTCCGTTTAAAAGGGAACAAACAGTAGGCCTAATGGCTTAAAACCATTCACTTCTGTTGAAGTTCTTAGGAATAGTCTACTATCCAAATGCCCTTATAGTTATTTTAAGTCACCTGCCGATCAAAGTAGGCCTAAGGGAACTTGATCAATATGGAGTGGAGGCTGGAACAATTCCAGTCTTTAAAGTGGAACTGTCACCTTGTGTTATAATGTAAACATTTTCTTTTTAATAATCAATAAAATAAGGATGATTTATTTTTAAACAGAGCCGGCATGCTTAAAGGTGCACTGTATAATATTTGTAGTGTTCATTATGACGGGGAAAATGGCACTTTTCATACAAGAAAAGGGGGTTCTTCTCCATGTCCGCCATTTTGAATGTCAAAAAATAGACATTTTTAGCTGCAAAACTTACTGTTCTTTGATCATACTAATACTGTATTAGTTTGTTACTTAGTAAATATCCATGAAAATATTAAAGTTGGTAATAGGCAGCACAGTTTCAATGAGCAGCACAGTGCATTACTTACTTTGTCCACCATCCTACACAGTGCACCTTTAAGTCTTGTTCTGTACCAAATGTAACATGGAAAACCATTTCGCCTTGGGAAGGTCCACACTCCACACTGTTTTTATTATTTTTTAGATGAGGCATGACATACCAAAGTTCACCAAGTGATGTCTGATATTATTGGAAATGTAAAGAAACCGCTGGATAGGAGATTGTGTGTGTGTGTTTGCATGGCTGTAACTACCATTGAGGACACAGAGGTCATGTCCTCTGTATTTTTTTTTCCAGTAATGTTAAATGTATCTATTGATGAAAACCGATATATGATCAACAATGATAAATTCAGTCTATATACACCACCCCCGTGTATCCTCAAGGTAGTGATTAATGAAAACAAACTTAAGAGTGTGACTGAAGTGTTCGAAGCATTCTAAATGTACAGTATGCAGCACAGCACGCAGTATTTGACCTCTGTATTTTGAACATGTCTGGTTACGGCCTGTGTGTGTGTGTGTGTGTGTGTGTGTGTGTGTGTGTGTGTGTGTGTGTGTGTGTGTGTGTGTACATGTGTGTGTGTTTCTCTCCTTAGAGGAGCGCTCCATAAACTTTTCAGTTAATTCATCACCTTTTACCTGTTTAACCACATTCTCAAGAATCAGCGAGCTGATAAATGTACTTTATGAATGTACCTCAATAAATAGCATGTGAAATACAATGAAACTGGCCTCGAGGAATGTCCATTACATCCTAACAACAACCTTCAACATGTTGTTCTTTCCCACTGCAATTACCTTTTTTTCTCTGTCCACACAGAGTAGACTCAACTAAATTTGGCCTGATATGAGAATGCCTCTCTCTCTCTCTCTCTGTGTGTGTGTGTGTGTGTGTGTGTGTGTGTGTGTGTGTGTGTGTGTGTGTGTGTGTGTGTGTGTGTGCACGCGCGTGCGTGCGTGCTTCTCATACTCCACAATGCTCAGCAGTCTTTCAACAAAGTGCGTTGGCAATGATAAAGGTGCAACAGGTAAGTCCTGAGGTACCTTTTCAAGGTAATGGATGCGGGCACTCTAATTTCTGGAGGTTGGGTTGAGGTGTCATGTGATAGGGCTGTGCTGTGCTGTGCTGTGCTGTGCTTCTCTGATCCTTTTGGGTGGCAACTCTGACACCTCACTCTTGCAGATAAGTGTGACCAGTGTTGCCAGATTGGGCGGGTGCCCGCCCAATTGGGCTACTTGGGATGAGTGTCGGCGGGCAAAAACAGGAAAAATTGGCCATTTGGCGGTTTTTTAAGCCGTTTTGGGCCCATAGAAGTCAATGTAATTTGTTGAATTTGGGCGGAATTTAGCGCATTTTGGCGGTTTTTGAGAACCTTTTGGGCGGGATTTGGTCAGACCCATCTGGCAACACTGAGTGTGACAGGCCGGGACAGTGTGTCAGTGGAGGTGTAGGCTGCATGTGGGCAGGCGGCAAAGGAGGTTTGCCATGGACGGAACAGCCAAGGTGGAGAACGCTCCGTCTCAACGCAGGGAGGTCTGGGCTCGCCGCGCCGAGTTTGTCCTGGCAAATTTGGGATACGCAGTCGGCAGTGGCAATGTGTGGCGATTCCCTTATATTTGTTACCGCAACGGAGGAGGTGAGCAACTCAAACGTGGTCCTTGATTATCAAATCAAGTCAGCTTTTATTGTCACTTTCTTCATATACACAAGTCATACAAGGAAACTGTGACGCTCTGATAAAATCATTATTTCCAGTATTTATCCTCCAATAAGAATAGGAAAATCAGGAACACTTGTCACACATGCAAGACGTGCATTCTGGGCTTTATGCCTCTAACACACACATGCATACGCACACACACAGACACACACACACAACAACAATGTTGTTTTTCAATGCACACGCGCATGCTTGCACTCACACTCGTACTCGTACTCCAGTGGTGTAGTCTACGTAGAACGCGGGTATACAGAGTATACCCACTTCTAAATTTCAGGGATTTCAGTATACCCACTTAAAATTGATTGATCCATTGTTTTGAATGGCGCAAATATATACAGTATACCCACTTCAAAACAAATCTCAAATATACAGTATACCCACCATAAAAAAGTAGACTACACCACTGTCATACTCATACTCGTACTTGTACTCGCGCGCACAAACACACACACACACATACACACACACACACACACACACACACACACACACACACACACACACACACACACACATCTGTAATATTACTTTATAGGCCTACATTGAAAGGAGAACTAAGTTGACATGTTGTCTTTATCCTAGTGTAAATCTCTTCGGATCTCTTTGAACGGAACAACACATATTTCACTATTGTTGACTTATGTAGCCTCTTACTGCAGCAGGAGTCGCCTGCGACCCTATTCACTTGCTGAAAATGCTTAACTACAACATAACAACATTGCCATGACATTACAGAGAGCCATAGTGCTGCGCTAAGGGGTTAATATTAGCAATAATCAAAGATTTTTTGAGTAGTTGTATTCCTGTATCAGTAAGACATACATGGATAACACATGACTACTAATTTTATCACTTTAGAAAGTAAAATGACTGAATTCATACAGTTTTTGATAGTTTTGGTGGTAAAAAACGAGTTGCTTATTGTAAGATAAAAGATCTGTGAAACCAGGGCTGGACTGGGAGAACAAAACGTCCAGGGCATTTTTTGGCTCAGACCGGCCCCACACACCGGTAATTAGTGGAGCACTGCCATTAAATTGTCTTGTGTCTTCTAACGTTGTGGCCTAGCGGAAAATGTGCACAATTTAACAAAAAAAACCTCTCTTTCAGGTATAAAAAAAACCCAACATACGTGCAGCGACTTCACGTTCAATTGTTTATTTAAAATTAATCTAATTGGTCATGTTAGCTGGCAGAAAACCTGGAAGTTGAGAGAAGAGAGCCCCTGGCAGCTGGAGATGAACCGGCCTTATCTGCACTCTTCAGTCCCATCAGCTCCTTGGACACACACACAGAGAGGGGGACACATACCTATTCTGATGTTATAGGCACATAGACCTTCACTATTGGGTTTGGAGCATCTTGCTTCAGATGGTGGTTTAAAAAGGTTTGCAATGTACAGTCTGGGCGGCAAAAGTAGTTAACTTCTGCCTCAACAGTCTGGCTTGACTAAACAAGAACAGAGGGATACATTATTAATTACGAGGTTATTTTCCACACACCGCGCTCTTCCGTCTTGTTGGTGCGTCTCTGAAGTAATCTAGTAGTTAGGAAATGGATCACACTCAGTTTTTCTTCTTTCTTGTTGTTTTCTTTTTATTTTAACATTGCAGGGACTGATATGACAGACGTTTCGGCTGCACAGAGCCTTCTTCAGTGTCACAGATTCAGTCTATTTCCTGAAGTCTTTTAAAGGAACGACCTCCTTGTCACCTGTTTCTAATTGCTCATTAGAGATGGTGCAGCAGACACCCCACCACATCAAGCTTTTTACGCCGTTCATTAAGTGGAGCGCTCTTTGCGCCACCTGTAGGAGCATAACAGACACTTCAACCAACAACAGTAACTCAAAAGATGGAGAAGGGAGCAAACATCAAAAAACAGCTTGACTTACTTGAAAAAGTAGCTTAGCCAGTTACAGAAAACAAGTTAGTTCAAAGTCCTCATTCATGCCTTTCGGGGACATTGTCTGAAAATGGTACATCCAGAATGCTTCACTTTGAAGAAGCATCTTGTCCAAGTTGCCTCCCCTCCGTGGTGTGTGTACTTGTTCAATACAATCAATCAATCAATCAATCAATCAAGAGTTTATTGTCATTGTCAAAAAGGCAACGAAATTGTGTTTCGGGTACAATACTTAGTAGCAGCAAAAACTAATACAAAGTTTAGTACACCTGGGACGACTGCGCACTGCGCGCATCCACCTTCACAAATCTTGGTTTTAGACAAGTGTTAGACAACATTGGGTAAGGGTGAGGAGAAAAAAAAGATTCCATAGCTCCACATTGCAAACATTACAATATCAAGGCATAGAACAAAAAAACCTCATATGGCTATAAGCAGTGTAGACAGACATTGTACATGAACCGGGGAGAGGGGGGGGCAGAAAGAAGCAGGTAACTATACAATACAATTTAATTCTTGAACAGTATGTTTTTTTTTCCATGAAGTGTCTGGCAACTGGTGACGTTATGTCACCTCTTCTGGTGGCTGAATTATGTTCACTTAATCTAGTTTTTAATGATCTTATGGTCTTACCCACATATGACATCTGACATGGACATTGTAAAAGGTAAATCACCTTTGTAGAAGTGCACATAATTAAAGAGTCGATTTTATACCTTTTTCCTGTTTGATGATTTGTGAATGAATTGGTTTTTAGTATATGCGGGCAAGCCGCACAATTTGTACATGGGAAACATCCTTTTATGAAGGAAGTTCTTTTGTCCTCACGGACCACGTCAGATCTTACAAGTAGGTTACTTAGATTATTGGACCGTTTATAGGTAAATAGAGGGCGTGTAGACAATGTTTTCTTCAGAGAGGGATCTGTCGCCAAGATGTGCCAGTGTGCGTCAACAATATGTTTTATTTGTCTCGATAGGCCGTTATAAGTTAAAGCGTAATTCACAGAGAAAGGGCGCGGCTGTTTTTTGGATTTTGTTAAGAGTTCTGAACACTCTCTATTTACCTATAAACGGTCCAATAATCTAAGTAGCCTAACCTACCTGTGAGATCTGACGTGGTTCGTGAGGACAAAAGAACTTCCTTCATAGAAGGATGTTTCCCATGTAGAAATTGTGCGACTATATACAAGTAGAACCTTTTAGGGGTGCCATACTGTATATGAAGCATGTGATAGAACCTTTTTTGGTTCTATATAGAACCATTTTTTCCAAGAGTGATGTTGTTTACCTAATTAGTTTAGAAATAATAATAGCCTACATCATTTAAAAAATAGTTCATCTCATTTTAATATGCAAATTATAAGGTTTAAAACCCAGAAGTCATCTTGGTGACCACAATATTCAGAATCAGCACCCTCAAAGTATGTAAAAAACATTGTTTACCAACTTAATTTGCTGCTAGAATTGATCAGACAATTTCAATCTGATATGCTTTCAAGGTCCTTTAAGATCACTGGATCTTAGTGGTAAAACAAAAAGCCACTTTCCCTTTCTCCCCAGGAGCCTTCCTGATCCCCTATGTTATGGCGCTTTTCCTCTGTGCCGTCCCCATGGTCTTCCTGGAGTTTGTCCTGGGCCAGTCCACCCAAAGGGGCACAACCCAGGCATTTGCCCTGATATGCCCCTTGATGAAAGGTGAGACAGGCATTCTAAGACTAACACTATTAAAGATCTTATTGCATCCTTATATTCTCTCATTCAATTTGCTGTGATGTGTGCATTGTGTGGCTGTGTTTTTCCAGGGTTTTTGTTTTTATTTGTCTGCCTGCGCCTGCTTGGTACAAAATCAAGCCTCCTCAAACATCTCTCTGCCTCTAAATGAACAGAAAAACACACAATGTGACATTCAATTACAAAATTGTAACATGATGGCATTGCGAGACACAGGACACTTTAGACTGCCTCTAAAATAAATAGCTTCTTGTAAGGAAGTGTTTATAAAAGGCTATTATGAGAGCAAATCACTGGACCAATGAAACTCAATTGGGTCAGGCGTTTAGGGATGCTCTAACGGTAGCCAAACTATTGCAATTAAGACAAAACAGTGACTTACCCACAGTAGCGCAGCACAAATAATGAATGTCTGATTTCTTTCAGCAACATCCGGTCAAATAGCCTAAAAATAATGGTGAGAAACACATTAGAGGCCCTGCTGTGGCCAACCGGTAGGGCCCTCACCTGCCATGCGGCTGACCCAGATTCGATTCCCGGCCAGGGTCCTTTGCCGACCCCTTCCTGTCTCTCTTCCAATTCGCTTCCTGTCCAACTCTCACTACTGTCCTGTCACATAAAGCCGTAAAAGACGTTTTCTGGAGAGAACTGTAATTACATAGCAGGGT
The DNA here is from genome assembly GCF_034702125.1 of Engraulis encrasicolus. Classification (NCBI taxonomy): domain Eukaryota; kingdom Metazoa; phylum Chordata; class Actinopteri; order Clupeiformes; family Engraulidae; genus Engraulis; species Engraulis encrasicolus. The sequence continues at coordinate 20,326,756 of NC_085867.1, read as the reverse complement.
AAACACTGTGATGGGTACAGTTAACCAGGGGCTAGTTTCTCGAAAGCTTAGTTGCTAACTTACTTAGCAACTAACGACTCAGGTACGACAAAATTGTTTCTGGAACACTTCGTTCGGACTTACAAAGTCCCAATGTTTACAAGTAATGTATTTAGTCGTTTGTCCGGTGCTGAAGCGAACGACTCAGGTGTTGCTGCAAAACGAAGTAGGGGCTGTTCGTCAGTACTACTGTCGGATTTGGAACGAATAGCATGGTTAGCTAGTTCACCTTTGTTTTGGGAAGCACGTCACTCTTGCTCGTGGTTTTGGGCGGGTTCAGGCAGAGTTCAAGCAACATCGATCGATTAATGCCACCAAGTGCACAAGCCTCTTACACCAAATATCTAGTCATGTTACGAAGAGGGCTGTAAAAAAACACACCAACACAGTGTTCAAATATGGAAAAATATTGTCCAAATATAGTAGGAAATTCCATATTCCACAATCGTGCTTCACGAGCTCCGATCAATCAAAGCGACACCAAAGAACCCTGTTTGATTATCATCGGAATTTGAAATCACACCAAAAGCAGCATCTGGCATGAATGCAAAATATTTCACCACTCACCTATCTCCACACATGACAGAATTAATAGTATATTTTGATTAAACTCCAATAAACATAGGCTACATGGAAATAGGCTACATGTAGGCTAGTTGTTATTACGAAATGCGTTCGCTAATTAAAAAAAGGCCACCAGTGTGCGGTGATCCTTCTCGTTTTCCTTGCAATTGGTACGTTTACATGAGGCATTTAAATCCGATTTAACTCACTTTAAATCTCATTAAAACTTAATTCCACTTTAAAAACATCATGTAAACACTTACCGAACAGGATTTAAGTTTATTCCGATTTAAACTTAAGTCCGATTAAAGTGGGTGGCTTATTCCTCTTTTAAATCCGATTAAACACGTTCCTCTGTCATGTAACCTTTTAATCAGAATTACAATAAATCCGGTCGTTCCACGCATGCTCGTTGACCACACGATGGCGCCAAGAGCCCGTGCTCTTTGTCAGTGAGAAAAAGATGGCGGCACTTCCTGTTGATTTTCACATGAAAGTTTTGCTTAATTTAAAGTCCCTAAGCGACTATAAATGTTGTGGCTTCCATATATTGATGTAAAAGTGCCCCACGAAGTAATTAAGCACAACAAAGTTACTCCACATCACCCTTTCACCAGTTCGTTTTTCTAAGCTAGGAGGGTGCTAACTAGCATTTGAAAGAACCAGACCCAAAGGGGATTTTACCAGCCTTGAGTCCACTGAGGGAATTCATTTTCGGGCTGAAGATAAGCTTGTGTCCCAGTAGTTCCCCGGAGGTTTGGCGACCACGCCCCCACGCCTTATTTGGCTCACTCAGCACGTGCGTCCTCAGTCCAATCGCAATGCTTTATTTTCCCCAGACGTTTAATCGCATTTAAGTGAAATTGCCATGTATACACGTTGCAAAATAACTCTTAATCCGATCTACTTAAATCCGATCTATTAGATCCGATTCAAAAGCATCATGTACACGTAGCAATTGTATGCTATGCCTTAGTCTACAAGAACTCCAAACTACATCATAGGCTACAAGTTCAAAAATGGACATTATGCAACTGCATAGCCTGTTGGAATAGCCTAGTGCGTAATGGAAAGGCACTCGGAAAGGCAAGCGTCATGACAAGAACTGGACACTTCTTCGCGTTAGCTCTTATTTCATAGTATTCATATTCTTCTGTTCATTTCAATTCTACTAGTATTTTAATACGAGCCTGTCACAAGCAGCCGGCCAATAGGCTACTGTTAAAACAAACGTCGTTTCAGCAGTGAGCACACTCCAAATAGCGCCATGGCCCATGGCGCACAAAGTGTCCGTCATGTAGAACAGTCAGGGGGATCAGAAAACAACACAGCGCATCGTGTCCTTATTTCTCTCTGTGTGTAAATTGGGCCATCGTTTTGTGTCTTTGTAAAATGCAGGAGAAAAGTAGTTAGTTACTTGGCCTTAATGTGACTGTGTGACTGCGAGGCAAAGACTCTCAGATTCCACAGTTCCACACGCGCGCACAACAGCACGAGTGGAACAACCACTTTACGCACACAGAGAGAGGGTGGATAAACAGTTGCGCAGAGGAGTAGGCAACTGTGCTTGTCAAGTTGTCGGTTTAGTTTTGATTTGTTGGTTGGTTTTTCAGTTTTTGCTTGTTTCAAGCTTTTTGGTTTGGCTGACCCCTGTGCCGTTTTCCCCAACTAGAAAAGGATGACATCTGGTTGAGGTGTAAGGTGCAGGATTCCACTCAGAGGGATTTGACAAGACAACAGTTTTTCCTTTTTGATTTCCTCTTTTTTTTTTTCTTTTTATTAAAGTTCAGTGATTATTCTCCAGTTGAGAGAAACAGATTTGGTTCAAGGAAACAATCAGGGCTTGTAGGTCTGCCTTTCCCCTAGGTAAAAAACCTAGAGGGAGACGTACAGACAGATGACAGAAAATGAAAACAGAAATTAGTCACGGGTAATAAATATGCAAAATGTTTGTGCAAATGCAAGCAAATGTGCAAATATGCTGTTAATAAATAATTTATCAAAAATAAATAATTTATCAAAATAGACTTTGCAACATTACAACCCAGACTATAAATATATGCCATACTGATTTTAAGACAGTTATAAATAAGATTAACCAAAAATAAATACATTCAATTTTTATCCATAAGTGATCCCACTATAAACTGCCAAATGCACGCAAGTCTCGGAGCCAAGCCGTTTCCGAATCAAACACCAAAGTCAGACATTACTTGTGCCCAGTCTATTTAGTTTACAATCACAAAGATTTGCAACAGTGGAAGTGAAAGAATCACTACATATTTACGTCAACAATCAAGCCTGGAACACAACATTATGGCTTGCTACAAACGCTACCAAGAAAGTAATAAAACAGCGCTTACCGGCTTCCCCTCAACTTTCAGATGTCTTTTGCACAGTGGTTCGCAAGTTTTGAGCTAGCAAACCAACCTGCGTGTGCCTCTCAGGCTGTGCCTTTTCAGACTGAAACTTCCCCAGTTGATTGCGCACCTGTGCTCAAGTTTTGCCGCCGAAACCAAATTACTTGAACCGCGGACAGCTGACGCTGATCAGCCGCCTCAGCTTCAACTAATTAGGCTGCCTCGCGTTCCTCAACTAGCCAATCGGCGATTACTATGCACCAACACCCTTTTTTTCCCTGTTGTTTTTTCCCAATGTTTTTTCCCAGTGAAATTAAGAATTAAAATTTAAAACAAACCGCCGCAGACCTAGTCTGACGCGACAGTGCTTAATTTATCTTACTGAGGGAATTGAAATCTTGTCATAGACACTGAAAATGCAGCCGCGATTATGCCTTCGCGCTTAGGGACTGTACGTTATTTACCGGGGGGGGAGGGCTGGTGCGCTGGAAGTCCGGTCGAAAAAAAAAATCATGCCCCCCCCCTCCACCTCAATTTTTTCCCCATGGCCCTCCCCCCACTTCAATTTTGTTTTCCCATGGCCCTCCCCCTACAGGTAAAAAAATAATAATATGTAAAATTGGTAGATGAACAACCATCATGAGAACAGTCAGAGTAGCCTACATCAAGGGCGGTTGTCTGCACTATTATGTGCTATCGATATCAGTGGATACCTATGAGAAGCCGCTAGAATCTACCTCTGCGGCTGCATGGGATGCCTTTTAACTCCACTGTCACCAAGACAAATTGCCTTCACTATTGTTTTTACGTGTTAAGTAATAATAATGATAATAATAAAAACTTCCATTTCAATACCAATGTCCGAGTTGTTACTAAACTACAAAGTGGAGAGAGTTTCCCCACCGCAGCTTCAATATTTCCCTGCTCGACAAGCAGCGCCTTTCACAAAGTACGTTTTACATGTTCAGCACAGTAGCGAAGCCAGGGACGCAGGAACTGGTTTTGACCAGGGGGTGCTGTGAAAAAAAATCTGTTTTTTAGATGCAATTTCCTGCGTTCTAATCAATTTTAGGGTGAGGAATGGCGAATCACATCTGAATAACTTCCTCATGTTTTATGTAGCCTAAACAAGGATGGGTAGATTTACCTTTTTGTTAAACATCTCACTTTGACATTATTAATTTAAGTTCTTCTTGCGGAAGGGAAACGCGCACCTGATGTGGAGGTGAGGGCGTGTTCAAGAGCAAATCGCGCTGCCTTGACAGTTTGTCTCAGCATGGGCAGTGTGCAATGTGTGAAATTAGAAGAAATGCTTTGACTAGGCTATGCGATGCACTCGTGAGAGGTGACCGGGCTTTCAAATAATTTAGATTTTCTTGCAATTGCGACTGTGGATCTCAAGGTGCATCTCGATCAGGACCCCTGTCCTGTCTCCCAGACCGCGCATAAAAGCACGCACGCACACACACACAGGCATAGCTCTACCTTCCCGAATGTGATTACACTTTGACGGCCAAAGAGTCCGGGATGTGATCGGAGCAAGAAGTAGGCTAAGCGCCAAGCAGCTCGAACCATTGCTGGTACAGGGAGAGTGTAAATCCACCTTTAGTTTGCATTTAACGTAGGCCATATTTAAGACGCATTAATAGGTGGTGCTATGGTGGTCAAATCAGCAAAATGGAACAAATTGCCAAAACAGAACCAGTACAACATTCCAAAACATCCAACAATAGCACAGCCATTACACACCGCGGCAATTAAACTTTGACAACTGATGATAGACAAGCCAGGCACACCAGCTGTGCTCTCCTTCAGATTCACCCCATAGCCAACTCCGAGGCTAAGCTAGACTACTTCACCAGCAACAGGCAAGACCTAGCATACCAATACACGCTTCTACGAATCCAATCTCCACAGCAAGAAACAAAAGTCACTTCTTACCTGACACGATGCACAACTTTGGTGACATTCCCTTCTCCCGTCACGCTTTAAATGTAGGCTACACAATTCCTTGCTTAGTTGGTCCGTTTTTGTTCACCAAAGTGACGAGACTTCTCTTCACAACAAGTTAGCTCCTCCAATGGTTTCAAGACCGTATATGATGCATGGCCAACACATCGCCGTTAATACCTTACTACCTTGACACCACAAGCTAAACAAAACAAAATCTCCCGCGTCACTGCACCGTTCTACCAAAGTATTTTCTACGTCTAGGCCTAGGTAGGCCTACTGTTCATTCCGGTCTGGTTGGGGTCTAAAAGTTTTTTGAACACAGATGTAAAGCACACGGCGGTGCCAATAAATAAAATCATGACTTACCAGAAGCTGTGACCACCAGTTGACTACAACACCTCTCCAAAATTCCTCTGGAAATGCCCATCCAATTCGTTGTCAAAACTTCCCAAACTGTTTAGCCCATATAGTTCACCTCAGCTAGTTATTTGCTCACGGGCATTTTCTATGATGCTCAATGTTCCCGTAGCACTAGCAATAGGCCTACAGTGAAAGAGAGTCAGCACGGGCAATCTACAGTAGCTGCACCTGATAGTTTTTGACTACAGATACACGCTTCAGTGCACCGGGACCTTGCATCGCAAAGCGATGTGTTTCAGAGCATTTTTTATTATTATTTAAAAAAATAAATAAAAATAAAATAAAATAAATTCGGTTTTTTTTTCCCATGGCCCTCCCCCTAACTCCGATTTTTTTTCCCATGGCCCTCCCCTCCACCTAATTTTTTTTCATCATGGCCCTCCCCCCCCTACGCACCAGCCCTCCCCCCCCGGTAAATTACGAACAGTCCCTTACCATTCAGTGCCCATTGCTCTTCAGTCATTGATGCCGATAGTGATGTGTAGGCCGACATTTGGTTACTGGATTTAATGGGGTGGATTTTGGGGATATGATTGTGTTGACAGGTCTTTGCTGACGTTGAAGGACTTTGAATGTGCCATGTTTACAGACATTGACGGTCCCTTCCATAGGACTACTACTTCATCCATCCTTCCCTTCCTGTGCGTCTTTATGTAGGCTACAAAGGCATTAGGTGCATTCGACATGTGTCAACGCATGCATGCGCATTTAGACAGCAATGCACCCTGGATGGAAAATGCTGCATGACGGTTAGATTTCCTGTCAAACTTCGAAATTTCGTCGACGTTGCGTTGACGAGGTGTTGGGTAAGTTACTTTTTAAAAGTAGTTAGTTACTTTACTTTAGTTACTGCGTTCAATTGTAACTGAATTACTTTACTTATTACTAAATTTAAAAAGTAACTTGTTACTTATTACTTTACTTTACTTTTCGCGGGAAAAGGGATTTTAACCAGCACACCTCATAATACACCTGCTTCCCAAGGTTGTAGGCCGGCTGTGTAAATGGCCTAATATTTTAATCTGTGCAAACTGTAGGCCTACCTCTATGGAATCCCTCATATAGGCCTTTTGTCATTCTCACATCTAAAATGCATTTCATGATTGCCCTGTAGGCCTGCTTATAACAGTGTCAATACATTTGAATCTAGTCTAACATTACACCATAGAATAGAATATTGTCTTTTTATTGTCATGTCAGCATTAAAATTACTTTTGGTCTCACAGATTAAAAACAGATTGAGTAAGGTGAGGTGGCCATACCAAACAGAAATGTTGTAGGTAGGACACTCTGCTTACATGCTCTCCTAGATGTTGCAGCTTAGGCTACTCCAAAGCCTTTCAGTTTCCTGCTCATTGCATTGCATATGTGTCAACATTATTACTAAAGATTCTGCCGAATGCAGAATCCGTTCGTGCTGGAAGACGGTTTGATCAGGCACATTTGAATAGCCTGAAGAACGTGGCGGCCTCAACGCCATGGTGTTGCTTGCTCTGTTGTTCTCACGTTATTATTCCCAATTACTTGACTCGTGCTGGCTGCTGCTGCTGACGGAGCTACCCAAATAGTTTTTTTTTGACGTGTAGCCTATTTAACGGTCATCAGTGAGCACAAAAGAGGCTATGGCATTTGCGATATGGGGTACAGCTGTTTTAGAATGCATTTGCGTAACGATGAACTCGGAATGACTGTAGATTTAACTGCGCAGCGAATCACTTTCACTTTCCCTCTATGGCGTAAATTAAAAGGTTAGAAAAAAAATTGTGGTGGAACTCCAAGTATTGTAGTATAGGTTAACCACATCACAGCGCAATGGGCTCATGAAAGTCCCAGTGAAAGACCCTGCATGCACGAGGAAGGAACAGCAGTCCCCGTGCGCGCGCTCTCACACACCCACTTCCGAGAGCTCGAGAAGGGCTGGGGAAAACAGCCCAGACAGAGCTCTTCGCGCATCTAGAACTACTAATAACAGCAGACCTTAAGATGATTTCAAGGCTGAAATTTATAACGAGTAACGACCGTTACGGCAGCGCAGTAACTGTAATTAAATTACTGACATTTGAAGAGTAATGCGTTACGTTCCTACGTTAGTGCCAAAAGTAATTAAATTACGTAACGACGTTACTTAGTAACGCGTTACCCCCAACACTGGGTGACATGTCACATGGTGTAAAACTATCGCGGGATGAATGCGGCTGCAGTCAGATCTTGCAACCTCTGCAGTTGCTTATCCCCTTCAACGCTTGTTGGCGGACTGCCTCTGAGGTCACGCGCCCATGAACTGGTTGGTCAACAACTCACTCACGTGTGTATATGGGTCTTGTCTCACACCTCTACACAAGTTTGCGCAGGTCCCCACTTCAGCTCCTCCTCACTGCCTGTCCCCCCACTCCTCACACGTGGTGTGTTAGTAGAGCAAACCGGTGCGAGCTCATCGTCTCGTTCATATTTGTGGCCGACTGCAAATGCGCTGTATTTAATAACACCCACATCGTGACAACAAGTTCTCGCTGACGTGCCTTGCGCAACGTCGACGCTCGCAACAAAGTCGTAGGCCTATGCGCTTAATAATGGCAGTTCCACCTTAGCTTACGTTGCTCATAAAGACGTGCAGACTGGAATATGACATAAACATCCTGATATGTTTTATTAATTCTAGATCGTAATTTCAGTTATCATTTCAAGCAGCATTTACTGTCCGATATGCGTGGCCATGACCTGTTGAAAGTGTTGCGTTGTCTATGAGTGTGAGAATGACTTTGCTTGCTGTTCTGGCAAAAAAGATGTGATGAGTGGTTATTATAGGCTAGGCTACATTATTCACTGTGGATTGAACTCACGCCACCAACAAGGACACGGCAAAACATGTATGATATTCCGACACTTTAACCACTCACCCACCAACTGTGCTTCCAAATTAGTCGTAGTTATACAATATTACATTAGGCCTATACAAAACCTAAGTAAAAAAAATAATGCATGATGAATTGAGGGTGATGTCGCATTTGATAAAAGTCAAAGGGGTGAATTCGGGGACATGATTGTGTTTATCAAAGATTTGTGGACTTTTGATAGAGATGTAATTACTGCATTTGACAGGCAGTGTGGTAGGAGGCGAGACAGTCTGAACTTACTTGGTTGGAATTTCATCGGACTTACTTCGTACCTACATCGGACCACGTTGGTCTGAGGGATTCGAGAAATCATAGTTGTTGGTTAGTTGTTGTGTCGAACTTCATTCAGACTTACTTGGTCCGAAGGCTAATTTTGTTCGGATTCGAGAAACCCACCTGACTAGTGGGTTGGGTTATTGTGTCCCCTAACTAATAACCCCATTAGGAGTAGCATAGATGTGCCGCACTGTAGCAATATTGAGTTGAAGTAACCCAACCCTTTTACCCAACAGTGGTTACTCAGCACTTGAGTTGACAAATAACCCATCATTTTTTAGAGCGTGAAGCTTCTTCCGGGGAATGAGACATTTAGTTGGAATCTGCTGGAATTTTCCTTCAAAGGCAACTTAATATCTAACACGTTTGTTTCAGTATATGAGCAAAACCAACGTTTTTAAAGGGGTATGCCACTATTTTGGGGCTTAATACAGTTAAAATCGTTGGCTCTGGTTTATCTACACGGATCAATTGACTTTCACTAGCTTAGCGACATACTCCCTCTTTTAACTTGTCTTAAAACAAGACAACGGCTTACATGAAAAATAAGACACTTTACCACCTTTATAAACTCCAGCCAAAGATTTTAACTGTATTAAGCCCCAAAATAGTGGCATACCCCTTTAAATCCATAATGAAATATGCCCCAATGATTATTTTACTAGTTTGACCAGTTATAACTATCCATGTGTATAAATGCGTGTTTGTCTACACTCAGGATTAGGTTTTGCTCCAGTAATAATGTCGTACCTGACATGCATCTACTTCAGCACCACCGTGAGCTGGACTCTCTTCTACCTGCTAAGCTCGTTCAGCAACCCACTACCCTGGACATATTGCAACGCCACCTGGAACGTTGCAGAAAACTGCTCCATCAGCGACTACAGCAACGCCACTCACCTGAGCTCTCCAAGCCAGCAGTTCTTTGAGTAAAGTTCAATTTAGTGTTTCAGTTACTAGATGGCAAGTAATTGTGGAGTTGTCACAGAGAGTGTTCCAGAGCGGGAAATGTTGCATAGTGGGGAACTTAAAGGTGCACTGTGTAATATTTTTAGTAGTTTATTTCCAAAATTCATGCTGCCCATCCATGAATACTCACAGACACTAGCAAATTTTAAGTATTCATTATGACTGGAAGAATTGCACTTTTCATACATAAAAAGGGGGGTCTTATCCATGGTCCGCCATTTTGAATTTCTAGCAATAGACATTTTTATCTGTAAAACTTATACTTTGGCCATACTAGTAAATATTAGTTTATTATTGAGTAAATATTCAAAAAAAATTACATTAGACAATGGCAGCACAGTTTAAATATTCAGCATAGATGCAATACCTAATCTAGCCACCATCCTACACGGTGCACCGTTAATGTGAAATTAAAGCAAAAAAAAAAGAAAAAAGTTTCTAATCCACTTATCATAAGGCAACAATGTGGACAACTCTGTAGTTGTAAATGACTAAATGTTTTTGAAAAACACTTCTAACTCACAAGCACATAGTCAAGAGTGTTGATAGAATGGCCATTCTTCTCTCTTATAGCTACCGGTTGCTGGGGATCAGTGAAGGGATCGACATGATGGGGAGTATCCGATGGGAGCTAGCTGGCCTACTTTTGCTAGCCTGGCTAACAGTGTACCTCTGCCTCTTCAAGGGATTACATTTCACTGGAAAGGTCAGTGTTGTGTCATGCATTTTACACAGTGACTATTTCTCAAAGTAAAGTGTCCTAGCCTTGCTCGGACGAGTAACGGCAATTTTTGACTGACTTCTGGGAAATTTCCCCACTAGTTCACTGCAAGCTACTACTGTGTCTTTCTGTCCGATGCACTATACCCTATTTTTATTATTTATATTTAAAAAACCCTCTCATATTACATGAATTACACACAACAAATCCTCTGTCCATTACATCAAGTAGCTGCTGTCAGTTGGACCTACTATAAATCCATCCATCTATTTGTGTGTATTCTCCAGGTGGTGTACTTCACGTCTCTGTTCCCGTATGTTGTGCTGCTGTCTCTGCTCATCAACAACGTGCGTCTGCCCGGAGCTACCGATGGCATCCTCTTCTTCCTCACGCCACAGTGGCACAGACTCCAAGAAGTGCAGGTGGTGCATTATGTTTTTTTTTTCCTTTTCTTGACCTTATTCGACAGTGAAGATTCAACATTAATTGACTGGTGTGTGTGTGTGTGTGTGTGTGTGTGTGTATGTGTGTGTGCGTGTGTGTGTTTGGAATGCTTGGTTACTAGCAGGACTCAGTCCAAATCTTTGTTTGTCTGAACAAGAGAACAACAAAAACAATCAAGAATACTGGAGTTTAAAGATGGAACACAGCACACTGTTTGACTTTACATACTTTATTATGTCCTGTCCCCTTACGTGTTGTACGATATGAGAAAACTTAAGTCTGTTTTGTCAAGCAGGGTCTGTTGGCCTATTTTTAACCCTTTCATGAAGAGCATCTATAAAAGGGTAACAACCATGTCTTTTTGATGTCATAATGTTGTGAAGTTAAGCAGCAAACAGTGAGTCGGATCCCTGGCGATCCCATCTGCTCCAAAAGACTAACTTTTAAAGTGAAGAGCTCTTTTCCAAAACGCTATATCCACCATTTTTGACTTTTTGCATTTTAATATTGGAATTGACTGTTAAGAGGTCCTATCATCTATGTGTGAATTCTTGCCATTCAATTGTTTTGAGAACATACTTTTTATACCTCTATAAAAATGCATTTTGCAATGCAATTCAATGGAATGTCCAATACAAAAATGTACAATTCTCAACATTCTTGGATTTATCTAATTTTGGAAAAGAGCTCTTCAAGTGTATAACCCCGAGGTCACCACATAGAACCTGCCAAGAGCTGTGCACTGGATTTCTAACTTTTTGGGAAGACCATAGGAGGGAGACGAGCTTTGTTGCAAAATGACTTCTATCCATTTTGGGACATTTTGGGAAATTTACATTTTTGTATTGGGCATTGCTCTGCAAATGCATTTTATGTGTTTATACGTTTAAAAAGTATGTTACCAACAAATTTGAATGGCAAGAATTCACACATACGTATGTGAAAGAACATCTGAGCAGCCATTTCCAATAATAAAGTGCAATTAATTTTGCAATTAAAATCTTCTATTACAAATCCTATGTTTGTGTCAGTGGTGGACCACTGTATCCCATATGACTTCACAAACTCTGGACTTTCACCTATAGTTTTCAGGTTATGCTGCCCATCAGTTAGCTATTCCAACATCTCACTGTTAATGTGTAGATGATTCCCTAAGATACTGGCTTTGTGTAGATTTTTTTTTTAACTGAAGTTGATTTAAGGTTATTGCATGATACCATAAACAAACAGCTAATGTACATCTGTATGAATGCCGATCAGACTTCCCAAACCACTAAATATAGTTTGTGCAATTAAGACTGATTTTAGAATTTAGGCCAATTTTTAAATAGTGTCAAGAATACATTTTAAATGAAAACTGTCTTTTTTTCTACATGAGGAATGTTTGTGTGTGTGTGTAACAACTGCAATTCCACCTCATCCTTCCTATCAGATTTGGCTTGATGCGGCCTGTCTGATCCTTTACTCCACTGGAGTTGGCTTTGGAGTTATGGTTTCCATGGCTAGCTACAACAAATTCAGCGACATCCTCAGGTAAGTGGTAAATCAACCACAATGATATTGAAATAGGCATACCTTAGTTATACTGTTGATATTTGTTTTATAATTATATATTTTATTAAATCCATTTATTTGATATTGATGTGCAGTGATAGGACACGAAAGACTAGAATATTAACCCATATACTGTGTGGTCTTGCATTTATATGCCATTACACTTCACTAAGCTGACACTTTTATCCAAAGCAACTTAGTTATTTTAAGTAAGTACAGGGTATAGTTTACAGTCCCTGGAGCAGTATGGGGTTAGATGTCTTATTCAAGGGCAACTCAGCCATGGAATGTGATAGATAGTGGAAGGATAGTGCAACCCCTGATCTGACTCCCTGATCTCACAGAATTCTGTGGAATGGACACAGATCTTTGGGACACAAAAATTTGTCAAAACTCTGTGCCCCTGGACACGGAAGTGTGTTCTGTGATGGACTCTCAGGCGTGTTTTCTGTATTGCACTATGTTAAGTCTATCATTAGAAAATAGATACCAAATGCTAATATTAAACAAAAGAATGCTATAGCAATTTAAGTTGTGCCCTGACCAAAACAATCCCTAACCCCGTCAGTAAAGACATGTTTTTGAGAAATACATTTTTCAGTTGGTTGATGGTTATTCATGTACTAAATGAAAGAATAGCTGTGCCCAGATCAAAACAATCCCCAACCCTAAGAAAGTTCTTGCCTGTCAGTAAGAAATGTTTTTTGAAAAAAAAAATCTTAGAAATGGGAAAAATCACGAGAAAACACAAGCCTGTGGGAACATAGACCTGTGGGAACACAGAGAAAGCAGTTCCATGAGTCCATCACAGAAAACACTTCCGTGACTGATAGCACAGAATTTTGGCAGAATCTGTGAAATTGACACAGATTTTGTGTCCCAAAGGTCCGTGTATATGCCACGGAATTCTGAGAGATCATGTTGAATCTGAAGTCCATCTCCTCAACCACTAGGCCAAATTTGATTGCATTCCTTTATTTTAAAAATCATGTGCTCTCATGCCCACGCACGGACACACACACGTTGGTAGTATTCAACATTCTCTGGCACTGCCACCCTAATCTCAAGTCCATAACCATTTGTCCATGGCTGCTCAACATTCATGGTGGTAATGTATCAATTTCACAGACCAAAAAAATTAACTTGACTGTACTGACTTGCCTTGTAGGGACTCTCTCATCGTGTCTGTTGCTAATGCAGCCACTAGTATCTTTGCTGGCTTGGTCATCTTCTCTGCTATTGGCTACTTGGCCCAGCTGCGCAAGCTTCCTGTGAAAGACATTGCTGCGGCAGGTACAGTCTCACCAGGTTCTAAGCAGCATTTACAACACACCAGAGACTATTCTAGCTGTATAGGCCTACAACAAAAGAAACAACAGGCTAGGACTCTGCAGGCCAGTCAAGTTCATCCCATCCCATAATCTGTCATCCACGTCTTTCATGTTGGAAGAGGAAGAGGCATGCTCCAAACTGTTCCCCCAACATTGGGAGCATGTAATTACAATGTGGAAACAGTTTGGAGTGTGCCCCTGCCTCTTCCAAAAGAGTCCTAAAACCTGAACCCAATACAACACCTTTGGGATGAGCGGAGACTGAGAGCCAGGTCTTCTTGACTAACATCAGTGTGTGACCTAACCAATGTGCTTTTGTAAGAAAGGTCAAAAAAGAATTAAAAAACTCCTCAACCTTGTGGACTGCCCTCCAAGATGAATTGAAGCAGTAATAACAGCAAAAGGTGGACCAGTATCATATTGAACGCTATGGGTTAGGAATGTGACGGCAGTTTAGTTCATATTTACATTACAGTACGCCTTTGTTCAAAGCGAATTACATGGAGCAATTTAAAGAACAGGGTAAGGCACAGTGTACAGTTGCAACACTGGTAGCATTGTCCTACACATAGTAAAGAAGAGGACGATGCATTAAAAAGTAGCAGAAAGTAGGCCTAAACTTGACATCAAGGTGCAGTGTACAGTTGCAACACTGACCAACACAAGGTAACAGAAGCAACATTAAATAATAAAAGGTAACAAGGCATATTGGATAATATGTTCATATCAAACCGGGACAGTCCCGGTTTGGAGTTGTAGGTCCCGAGCAAACTCTGTCGGGACACAAATATGTCCCGGTTTTGGCCACCCACTACATGTCTATCGGGGTAAATATAGAAAAGATTACATGTTTACCTGCCATAATTAATGGCAGCCAGCGCTTGTATAGAAAGTCTGAAGGAGTCAGGTGCGATTTGTCATTTGCAGTAGGCCTATGTCAGAATAGCGATATGCCGGAATAGCATGCGGCGGCGCCACCCGGTGCCTACCTGTGTGGTGTCTTACTGTAGCTGCTAATTTGAAATGGCTATCAGCCAAAAGATTGTGAATATCAAACAACCCTTTGAGGTTTTGATTCGGCTTGGCCCTAAGATCCTACATGTAGGCCTACCAAGTTTCCAGACAGTTGGTCAAAATGAGAGAGAAAATAGCGTAGGCCTATTTTACAATTCAAAATGGCAGAATAATCTATCTTTAGGCTAATCTATCTATCTATCCAGGCAGAAATGGACTTGGTCCGACACGTCTCTTGCTCCAGTTAACCTCTGACTTCTGTTGTAAATTTTCGGCAACAATATACATTTTTCACACAAGCCTTGTGTGTGCCTCCTTTTTCCATTATCTCGAGTGATTAGCCTACTACCATAGCCTTCGCTACTACTTTTTGGGAGTGGATGCACCAAGCAATACACGGGTCTAAACTGTAGGCGCAGACGCAGACCTTTGTTGGTTTTTGTCAAATCAAGACGTAGAAATGCATCGCAAATTGAAAGGCATAAATTGTTTAGTGATTGTGATATACTGTCTTCATGTGTCTTCTGTCTATCACAGGGCCTGGATTGGCATTCATTGTTTACCCAGAAATTCTCACCCTCATGCCTGTAGCACAGCTTTGGGCTGTTCTGTTTTTCTTAATGCTCTTCCTTCTAGGCACTGGTAGTCAGGTGAGACACACACATGATTTAATGTTTAATATTTTAACCATAAATTACTCAGTAGGCCTAAGTGTTAGGCTACTATATGGCCACTCGCCACTATTTCTTCTTTTCATTTCTTTTCTGATGGTATTTGTCCAAATGGTGAGCAGAAAAACTTCAGAAACACACTTGTCCTGTCTTCTCAGTTTCCTCTCGTAGAGGTGGCGGTGACGTGTGTGAAAGATAGTTTTGGTGCGATGCTGCCCCCTTCTGCCAGACGCAAGGAAGTGCTGGTGGCCTTGATCTGCGTACCTGGGTTCCTCATTAACCTGTTGCATGTCACACAGGTGAGGGGAAGCCAAATAAATTAAGGCCACTCTAAAACCTGTGTATTTCATATTAGCGCATACATAGTTGCTAACTATGTTAATTGCTTTGTTGCTTGCAATGCAATTTCCCATTGGCAAGTCAATCCCCAAATGCTAACGTGCTACTATCTTTTCGAGAAAATCAACCCAGATGTGAAATCCTCGAAATGAACTTGTGAGAAATTTACTAAAATTGAAATAAGTTCGATAAGTCTTGTAATCAGATCAGCTCTAATTAGATAGGTTTGGCAGTGTGATACGAAAATCATTATCAATGCCAGGCCTTTACAATTTAATGTATTGGCAAATTTCAGAAAAATGAAATTTTGTTTCACAGATTTGTTTGTTGTTCTCATCTTTTACAGGGAGGAGTGTATTTGTTTTATCTGATGGACCACTTCACAGTTTCTCTGTCCGTTTTAACTGTGGCTTTTACAGAAGCAGTGGTCGTCATATGGATTTTTGGTAAAGAGTTGTGTTACTCATTTACATTTTGCTGGTGTCATGGCATGCTTGTTCTGCTATATATCCATACTATTATCCAAAACAGACAAGCAGGCCTATACACATTTTGTTAACACTTGATTGAATCCTCTATTATCATGTACTAGCTTAGTTCATATCTAAATGTACTGTCTGTGTGTCCATAACATAAAGCCTTACCAGTTTCCTTGGTAGATCATTTCCAGCTGTACAGTGTATGTGGTTTTGCTTTATCATTTGTGTGCCTGAAGGGATACGGCGCTTCTCTGTGCTTGTACAGAGGATTACGGGCGGGCCTCCTCCTCTGTTTTTCAAGGCCTGTTGGCTGGTCATCACCCCAGTCCTCCTCTTTGTGAGTGTGATCCGTTACCCTTTATCATTTAAATTTACCGTATGTAATTTTGGTCGTTTATTTTCAAAATGCATGCCCATTCACAAAGGTGATCCTCTCCTGAATATTTACTAATAATGCCCAATTTACAGTAAAGTTTTGCAGTCAAAGATGTCTATTACTGGTAATTCAAAATGGCGGACATTGAGAAGATCCACCAACTCATGTATGAAAAATGTACATTTCCAAGTACTTAGAACTTGGTGGTGGTAAATGGAAAAGATAACAACTTCAAATGCGCAGCGAACATTCTGGAAATTAACTTCTAAAACATTACATAGCCTAGAGGAAATTAAGCCTACATTATAGAATGAAGTCTACAATTTAGGCCTTTCATTTCTTCCATTGTAGTATGTACACACTAAATGAATAGATTGTGAATGAAACATGAATTTTGCCTTGTAGCCTTAAATAACCTCCAGTGCTTTAAAGGACCAGCTCAGTCAATTTCAACATGCAGTTGTAATGCTCACACTACCCTGGACTTGTCAGAACCTGAGGGTTTTTTTATCTTCTTCTTCAGCCTTTTCCGAGATCTTGGTCATTGTAATGGGGGCAGCGCTTTGTTTACATTTCAAAAAAACATTTTTATTTATTCCCAAAAACATCCGAAAGGTTATACAACATCAGCAGACCACTAGCAAACATAGGTGCCTTTTGGGAAAATATTTGGAGTAGGCCTTTGTTAAATTTTTAAAAATGTAAACAAACACTGCCCCCATTATAATAGCTCATATCTCGGAAAGGGCTTAGCCGAAAAATGTGGCATCACCGGGCACTAACAAGTCAAGGGTAGCGTGAACAGTACAACAGCATATTGAATTTGACTGAACTGGTCCTTTAAGCAGAAGTATTGCCTTGATGGATTGCCAACATTTGGTCCAAACAATTATTTTCAGGACATGCAGCAAAAATACCTTTCCTGTAATAAACCGTATCTCTCACTGATCAAGAAGTAAACATTGTAAACAGTACAACCAATAAAAGTAAATAATGCTTTTGCTCACATTCTTGCACAGGTGATTCTGATCTCTAGATTTGTCCAGTACTCGCCCCCTCGGTATGGGAAGAGCTATGAGTACCCGGTGTGGGCTCAGGTCCTGGGCTGGATGTTCACACTGGCCTCCATGGTCTGGATCCCTCTGGGGGCCCTGCACGAGCTCTACCTCCGGAAGGGCACACTGATACAGGTGAACAAGACACCAGATCAACGTTCAGTGGACCTAACAGTCGCCCTATACGTATACTACCTGTACTGAGTAAAATTATGGAAAGGACAATTTATATTCAGATACAGAATTACTTTGATTTTAATAGATTAACCACCAAATACCAACATGCATATAGGAAAGGATATTCAACTTGCACTGCCCTAACTCAAATGACAGATGACTGGTTTAGGGAAATCGATAACTCTAAGGTAGTGGCTGCTGTTATGTTAGATTTCAGTGCTGCTTTTGATGTAATAGATTAGAGTTGTTGACTGGAAAGCTTATATCCTATGGCTTCACACAGAATGCCATTTCCCTGATTAGGAGCTATCTCTGTGCTAGAACACAAAGAGTTTGCTACAATGGCAGCTTATCTAATATCAATAACATAACTTGTGGTGTGCCTCAAGGAAGTTGTCTTGGACCGTTACTCTACTCTATATTTATTATTTACCAATGATTTGCCCTCTGTAGTAAAACATTCTGGTAATGTATGCTGAGGATTCAACAATGTATTGTGCTGCCAACACTAGTGATCTTGGGGAGGTAATATCCAAAGAATTGGAACGGGTGTATGAATGGATTACTGTGAATAAGCTGGTCTTGAATATATCCAAAACTAAGAGTATTTTATTTGGGTCTAGACACAAACTGGCTACCAAGCCAAAGTTAGAATTATATGTGGCCAAAGAACCCATTGAACAAGTGGAAAAGCTGAAATTGCTGGGCATGGTCATTGACAACCATCTATCTTGGTCACAGCATATAGACAGAATCATTCAAAAAATGGGCAGTGGTAGTCACTTTACTAGACAATGTGCACCATATGTGCCATTTAAAATCCAAGAGCAAGTCTGGAAATCTTTCATTTTATCTCATCTAGATTACTGCAAAACTACAAGTCGTTCAGAACAGAGCTGCCAGACTTGTCCTTGGATGTTCACCTAGAACTGGCATCCATAAGATGCACACTGCGCTGTCATGGCTCAGCGTGGAGAAGAGACTGGCCTTAAGCACAGCGACATGTCTTAATGAAGCAATAAAAACGCAGACCTGAGTCTTTGATCCAGCAAGTAGTGTTTTGTAACACGGCTCACAAATATGCCACCAGGAAAGCAGGCAAGGGTGACATTTTGCTACCAAATCCTAAAACGAATTCAATGAAAAGAACTGTGCTTTATACAGCAATTAAGACATGGAACGAATTGCCATTGTATATCCGTGAAGACACGGGCAAAAAAACCTTTAAAAGGAAAATAAAAAGGTATCTTTTGAATGGTTGATATAGGTGTCATCTTAAGTTGTAAGGTCAGTTTTTTTATTGTTTTAAATGTGTGAAGGAGAACTTTCAGCAATGTGGCAGCATTGCATTTTATAACAGTTTGCTAGACTTGTTGCTGACCTTTTGAGATCTTCTTGTATTTTTTTACTTGAATCTTTGAAAAACTCTTTATTTTTTGCAAGGCATGTCTATCTGTATTGTTATTAATCTGAAATGTGATGTGTTACATGTATTTGGAATTAGGACCCCAGGAAGACTAGCGAACTGCTACGGCATAAGCTAATGGGGATCCTTTAATACAAATAAATAAAATAAATAAAGCACACAGGGCATTTCTCAATGTGAAGTGTTCAAGCCTTGCTAGGACGAGTAACGCCCATTTTTTTTTGCGGATTTCACCAAAGATTGTCCAATAACTAGTTCTTATCGTAATTACCATAATAATTGGATACAAATGGGCGTTATTAGTCCTAGCAAGGTTAGGACACTTCACTTTTTGAGAAATACACATGCCACACATATGCAGCACCTCTGCATGAAACACACCTGATGGTCATCACCTGATTTCAGGCTTGGTGGTCAAGCTTGCATACAGGGCATTTTCCTGGTGGATTGTCAGTCCTCCATGGCGGGTCAATGCTGTTATTTTTTTTGTCCCACTGGAGCACCATTTACAGGGATTGGCTTTCAAAATAGATAGTGGTGCAGAGTTTGGGCCTCTGCTACGAATGCTTGGACTGGTTTTTTTTTTGTCCCAGTAGAGCCCTGTCTGATTTTTAAAGTATAACCAGAATTAAAAGAATCTTTGTTCTGTTCTTCCCTTGTGACGTTGAAATGTGTATATCAATTAAACAAATGCATTGTTTGCACACCTGTGCATTGAACCAAGATGCAGCAGTTTAATTTCTTTCTTCCTGGTCTTCCCTCTGTTTCCACAGCGACTCAGAGCATCTGTAGTTCCTGAGCTGTCTGTTACTGACCCTCCCAAACAACAGGGGGAGTGTGTTCCCCTGAGCAGCATCTGACAGCAACCAGCATGCCACACACACAGCCCAACCTTTATATCTTTTGTGGGGCCCTTGTGGAGCCCTTTCAGAGACAGGAGAATAGGGGCCCCTCCTATCTTTGTGGGGGCCTTCCATTCATATTAACAATAGCTAAAGAATGCTAAACTGTGCCCAAACCAAAACAGTCCCTAACCCTAACATGTCAGTGGGGAAATGTTTTACACTTTTACCAGTAACAACAAAACTACCCCAGCAAAAGGGGTCAAAACATGTGCAGTCCAGGATTTGGGCCCCACATGGAGCAAGGGCCCACCCTTGTTGGTGTGCTCCAATAGCAGTGGCCTCACGCAGGTAGATTGGTGCAGTGCAGTACACACCCACACACCCACACACCCACACACCCACACACACACACACACACACGTAAGTGCTAACATTTACTTTTTAATAAGCAATAAAATGCTAAAGTATACTTTTCTGACCTGTGACTGATTCTTTTACTTTTTACTTTCCTGCGTTGTGTATGACCAATCATCATATCTATCATTTAAATACAATGTCTTTTACATTATAAACAACAATGTCTTTTACAATATAAACAACTGTAATTGCTTTTAGGTTCAAAACCATACAGTTTGTTTCTACACCTCAGTTGTGAGTCAAACACAGTTTTGTGTATGAGCTAAGATAGCTGAATCTTGTTCTTTGAAAGGGTAGCCTACCTTAGAAAATCATTTAGCACGTTTGGGAATTATCATATTTTGAGATGCAGCACAATGACCAAAGTTCACCTGTGGCAGGTGTACTGATCTCATTGGTAATGTAAATGAACCTGTGTGTGTGTGTACGGCCTGGGCGCTTGTGCGCGCACGCATGTGTGTCGTGTGTGTGGACTCTTCATTCTAAACATTACCTTCACATTACCAGATGAAAATTCCTGAAGAGAGCAAAGCCCCCTTCACTGAAGTTCCCAGATAAACTGTCAGTCATGTTGGGGGAAGGTCTCTGAATGTTGAACAAAGGGTGTCCACCGCATTCCACTAACAACCTGGCTGCCGTGACCTATAGGTTCGAGTCCGGCCTGGATTATTTCCCAAACCGCAGCTCTCTCTTGCACTCACTGCACTATCTCCAATAAAGTCATTCAAGATCTAAGATGTTTTTCAATCAATCGATCAATCAATGACAATAGAGTCTTTTGATGTCTTGGAACCAAGCCCTCCAACTCTGTGGGGTGTAGTATGAGGGTTGTGTTTCCTTTGTGTGGTATGTGGGTGGTGCCTCTCTACATCCTGGAGGCTGGCTGTAATGACTCCAAGGACTTATGCAGGAATGTGGCCCATAGGCCAGTGTGTCAGGAGGACACGTGGGCAGGCTGCAAAGGAGGTTTGCCATGGATGGAACAGCCAAGCTGGAGAAGGCTCCGTCTCAACGCAGGGAGGTCTGGGCTCGCCGCGCCGAGTTCGTCCTGGCATCCGTGGGATACGCGGTCGGCAGTGGCAATGTGTGGCGATTCCCTTTCATTTGTTACCGCAACGGAGGGGGTGAGCAACAACATGCTGCTTGATTATTTGAATCCTATTTGAATTTGATGTTGAGGTCCATTTCGATAGAGGTTAAAAATGGCTGTGAATTTACAACTTCAGACTTATTATTGTTAAATTATACAGCTTGGACACCAAAATGTTGAAAGATGAAAGTAACAAGGTGTCCAGCACAAACATTACAAATTACAAAATGTTGGGACATTGAGAATACATACATGGTTCTGACATTTGATTCTGGTGATGACTGGGCTATATACCCAGATGATCAAACAGGGTGTGAGATTATCAAAGACGTAGATGTAGACGTAGAAATAAAAAGCAAAGGTAACAGCAACACAGGCTGAGGGATACCTCTATACCTCTTTCACAAGTTCAGAGAGAGAGAGAGAGAGAGAGAGAGAGAGAGAGAGAGAGAGAGAGAGAGAGAGAGAGAGTTTGTTTTAGTAGGCTAAGTGAAATGAAAACCAAAATGAGACCAAATAAAAAGGGAATTGGGCGGGGGGGATCAAGGGCCCTGGTCTCTACTTGAACATAACATGCTTGACCATGCCTGCTTAGCTTTGTTGAGACATGCAGTTGTGCACTCCAGTGATAGTACATACGGATAGGAAGTGAGCCAGTAGTCTTTCAAAATAGGGAGGAACAGATTTACCAGCTTTAAAATGGCTTTTTTGTTGCAGTGAATCCTGCCATTAGTAATTTACGTTGATTGAGAGTGAGGGATTGCTCCTCATGAAGAAGGAATAATAGGTTGTGGGGTATATCGATGTCAAGCAATTCTGATAAAAGACATATAGGCCTAGAACTTCAGTCCAGAATTCCTTAATTGAGGTGCCCTCCCAAAACATAATGCATCATAGTTCCCACATTCTGGTCACAGAAGGAACACTCAGGAATGTCAGGGTCAACTTAGCAGAGACACTGTGTGGACAGAGATATGGTCAGTGTGGGAAAGAGCAACATGTTGAAGGTTGTTAGGGTGTAATGAACACTTGAGGCAAGTGTAGCCTTGTATTTAGGCTATTGTTACAGCCCGCATCATTTATGAACGGAATGGCATATGGTCACCAAATTTGCAGGAGATGACCTACATCCAAAAATCTACGAATAACATAATTTTTGTCATTATTTTGTAGGCTAGTAGAGTAACTTTATTGATTCCCAGGGGGAAATTAAGGTCAAGTAGCTTACATAAATGCACATAATGCCCGCATGGACATTTCAAGACGTAAAACTGAGTGCGTTTACATGCAGTTCAGTATCCCGAATATGAGGCTTATCCCGGTTATGATCATATTCGGGATAAGGTGTTTATATGCGCACAGAACGTTATATCCCAGTCTACATTCTTGGACGTTATAGAATTCTCTTCAAATGCGTGTAGCCTGGATACCAGCAACAGCGTTCCATGGGAAGCCCCTGTATTCGGGATAAGGTGTATACATGCGTCAGTATCTCGGCTTCTTTCGGAAAACTCCACCTAGCATATCCCGATTTCTCAGTATCCCGAATAAGGGCTTATTCGGGATACTGAAGTGTTTATATGCGCAAACGCAAATTCGGGATACTTAATATCCCGATCATATTCGGGATACTGAACTGCATGTAGCCTATACGCACTGTAATAGTCAGGGAGGGAGAAAAGAAAGACTACAGAAAAAAAGTAGGCCTACATTATGACGTAGCCTAATTATAACGTCAATGTCTGATTGTATTGCCCAAAATGTCACCATATTTTCCATTCCATTTAGGTGATGCACATCAATTTTAGTGAGTAGCCTATGTGCTTCGGACCACTAAATGTTCACAGGGTTTTCACAAGCTATCAAATTACCAACTGAATTTTAGAAAAAGTCAGTTCTGCAGTCATAGCGTAAATCGTCAAGGAATAATACAACATCAAAGTTGATGCGGGCACTTTTAGCACCCCCCTCCACCCAGGCTGGACAGGGGGATAAGATGGCTCATTAAGGTACGAAATTAGCATAGTGCTCCTCTAAATGGTAGTAATCTACACTCAAATGTTCACAGACTGATATCATTAGCTAGTAATGGCCCATTCCAGACACAATCCAAACTAGTAGGAGGTCGCACTTATCCAACCTCCTACTACGAAAAATGCTCTGGAACGGCAGTCGAAGTGGAAGCTCCAACTAGTGAAGTCGGGGGATTCGCACTACTCGAAGTAGGGTGATAATGGCGGCGCCCATGGAGCCGTTATTTAAATTGTCAATAAATAAGTGAAACTTAAGTTCTCTTGTGTGCAGCTGTTCCAAACGCAGCCATTTGACTCAACACATTCGTCATGTTATTAGGCCTACATGATATTGTGTCACCATAAATCAGTAACGTGCGGTCAGCTTTATGGCTGGTGAGGCAGTGACTTTTCCAATATCGGATTTTCAAATATATATCAATAATTGCCAAATACCTTAAGTTAAGGTAAGTTTCAGATGTCGCTTTCTGAACATAAGGTAGGCCTACATATTAAAACATACTGCATTTAGAGAAAATGCTATTAGATATCTCTCTCTCTCACTCACACACACACACACACACACACACACACACACACACACACACACACACAGGATTCAGTGGTCCAGACTCGGCGTTGGCGCAGGGGGCGTAGGTAAACAACGGTGGGGCAGTGCCATTTAACAAGTTTGAGTCAAGTTCACCATATAACTGGCGGCAGAGTCACGTTTAGTTCTACCTAGGCTACCTACTGCACAGGCTGCGCTACTAGGCCTGCTAGGCCTACTCCTCCTCCCTACACCAATATGTCTGTTAGAAAGGTGGACACCACATTCAGATCAGACGCGATATGTGTCCAGGATTATACTGTATTTTTATAGGCCGTCAAGATACAAGGCAATTCTCAGTGTTTTCTGGTCTTTGAAAGAGGGGACGCTGATAACCCCAAGCCACACGAGCATTTTGGACAAAAATGCTCTTATGGTGAATTTTGAGGTCTGCTTATCAGCGTTCCTTTCACTCCACCACTCGAAAATACAGATCCGATGCTTGCGTTGTAATAGGTTACACAGCAACAATTCACACTGTGCATTCAACAACAGAATATCACCCCACCGGGATGATCCTTCTGGTAGCCTGTGATAATGATAAGATAGATAATGAAGCCAGACGTGGCCGTGGTCATGGACAGCTACCACCTCCGGTAGAAAAGACTAGAGTAGACAGAAAATAGGCACGACATGGTGCGTCATTTGAGGACACTCCTCCTGAGAACCGTCAACTATCCCACTCATCCACATCATACCACTGCGGACCCAAACTCAACCTAAATAGGCTAAACAATAGACAATGACGCTGAAATATTCCACAGTCGTTCATCTCGAGGATGGACATTTCAAAGAATGTCAGACGAGCCGAACCTCAAAGCGTGTATTATACAGCGTTTGATTATTATCATTTTAAACTGCCTCGTTAGGATAGCAAGCAACGTTATCATTGGGCATACTGGGACTGGCAAAGTGAACACACAGCCGCAAACCAAACCAAAATCCAGGAACCCACAACCCCTAGTTCGTTCTGTTGCCAAAATCACTCGTGATGAATTATTCTTTGAGACATGTAGCCATTGCTATGTCATTCAAAACATTCTCACTAGTTGCAGGTTAAGATTACGCCTGAAATGCATATGTGAAACATAGCTACTGTAAAACCAATGCAACCGAACTATTTTTCAAACAACTCTTCCTTCATCTTGACAAAATCAAATAAAACTTAGACCCAAGTCAACGCCACGGCGGGCAAATGTAATAATCAAATTTCCTTACCTTGAAATGCTGTCTTGATTACAGGGCTTCTCGCAATAATATTCTCACGGTTTGACATATCCAATCCAGCTAGCAAACTGCTAACGTTGTTTTGCCTGTTGCCTCCCATTCCACATAGCCAGTCTTTTCGGTTGTACCACTCACTGTGAATAATCAAATAATATTCTGTCCAATCCCCTGAATCAATTTCCTCAGCTCTGGTGTCGGTCGTCCATTCTTTATCACGTCTTGTTTCCCTTGGAAATCCAACTTTGAGAATGATCTTAGTTTCGTTATGAAATCCACTTCCATGGTAGCAGTCAACGTGAACAAGCTAGCATATTCTCTGATAGTGGCGCTATGACGTCACTGACAAAGCTAGACTCAACGGCAGAATGAGGGTGAGGCCAATGTGTTGCTCGCCGCACTACTCTATTTTTCAATGGGGTTATGCCAAAGCACTCAGAGTAAAGAAATGATAATCACACGTAGAAAATAGTGAAAACAAATATCAGGAAAAAGAGGGCACACCATACATATTTCTATTAAGTGTACAAAAACGTTTAATACAATATTACGAATTGCATACACAGAACGAGCAAAATGGCGCATGCGCTGAAGCTTGTTACTGAGGGATTGCGCAATCTGCGGTGAGGCCAACTCGGGAGTTGGCCCAAATTCAGTGTATTCGGAGCAGGAGGTGGGAAAATAGTGCGGTTTTGGCCACAAAAATGATTGAAAATGATTGAAACTGTTTAAATACTGCACAAATGGTAGTTATGGTAATTATGCTCGAAAACAGTAGTTATTATTGTTACTATTATTCACATTTACTGCATCTCATCATTCTCATGAAGTCTAGAAGAGACAGGTGAGGCACAGCCTCCCCTGCCGTATTGGAGTGCACGTGCCTGCCATAAATGCATTTTGTTTTTGCTTTATCTTGTAGATTTGAGGTAGTAGTCTACTTGCCATGAGAGGGGACCCGGAAATGTTTGGTAGGCTACCCCAAAGTTTTTTGATGGAAATGTATAGTATAGGTCCCCAGTACATAGAAACTGCCGGATGCTACTTTGTAAATGTTGAGCAATTTTTTTATTAGCATAATTAGCATACATTTGCATAATCACCTTTATGGCCTTATTAAAGGATCAGTTTGACCAATGTACGCAACCTTGGTGTGGTTTTGGGGGTTTTGGAGGATGCTTAAGTCGAGGATGCTTAAGTCATTTGTGACATTTATAAATGCCTATCAGATTCAGAATTCCTTTTAGTGTCAAGGGTAGACACATTTTATGCCTTGATGAGCTGATTTTAGCAACGTTTTTGGGTAATTTACATACCATAAACCTGACCTATTTCAATTATTTCTACCCATGGCCCTACTAGGCCTATATGAAGTAGATGAGCTATATCTATTGCCAAAGACATAGAATTAACCCTCCTGTTATACTTGGGGTCTATTTGACCCCAATCAATGTTTAACGTCTGAAAAATATGTTAAGTACATAGTTCTTTTGCTTCATATTTGATGACTTTTCCTAAATAGATGGGGTAAATGTGACGAAAGGGACATTTCCACAAAAATATTTTTCTTAAATGCTGTACGCATTTTGGGTAGGCTACATCCGTGTTCCTTGGGGTCAATTTGACCCCACATTGTGTTAGGTGTATAAAACATAAATGGAACATCCATATTTTGCAAATATTTGTTCTAGTCTGTTTAAATAATTTGAAATACATGAAAATAAGCGATTTATTAGCTATGTTTTTATGTTTTTTTGTTTGTTTGTTTTTTTAGAACATTTTGCTCTATTTAGGGCCCTGAACCCTAACAATTCTAATGATGTGGGCAAAGGCCAAAACTAATTAAAGGCAAACCTTTGGTTGATGGTTACTACAACAGCAATAGAATGTTGACACAATTCACCAACTGCATCCTATTATATTATATAAGCACTTATGGCACCACAAGGTAGGCCTATCAAAATGTGCACAATCTATAGTCGCATTGTGCATTAACTGATCATTTGGACTGCCTCTTGTAGTATAACCATCCACACAACTATGGTAGATGAATAGGCTATTGTGACTCCAATCACGAAAAAAAAACTTGGATGACAGTGCACCGGGGTGACAAGACAGCTTTGGTTCAAAAACAAACACAGTACCATGCTATGAATCATTTTCACAGAGGGAATGTCAGCTAGTGCCCTTAGGATCAACATGTACAGAATGCATGAGATCCACATGAGGCCACCTCACCTGTCAGATGTTAATCATCAGGCAAATGTCATAGGAACAACATACCATAAAATAAGTCGCAAAATCACCTCAGGCCAAGTATGTGGGAGGAACATACCGCATAAGTGGCATGTGTTTCCTGTATTTCAGGAGACTGACTGATAAGGCCATGAATGAAGAGAAACCAGTTCCTGAAGAGAGACTGTTTTGACCCTCATGTAGATGAACATGGCAAATGAGAGAAAGGAGTAGTCCTTCATCCAATATACACTACCAATTAAAAGTTTTAGAACAGTACACTTTCCCAACTATACTTTTTACTGACAATTTCAGTTCTATTTCAAATTCAGTGAATTACATGCGCCATTGACCTCTGAAAAAGTAGAGTAGATAGAGTAGTACCATTTATTAATCCCGAGGGAAATTAAGGTGTCCAGTCCAGCATATATACATAAATACAGAAAAAAACACAGACATTACACACATCATTGCACATGTACAGTATATTCACCATACAGAGCACACACTTACATTTAACCAAAGTCAGATCTCTCTCTCTCTCTCTCTCTCTCTCTCTCTCTCTCTCTCTCTCTCTCTCTCTCTCTCTCTCTCCAACAAAATGAACAATTGAAAAAAAAGTCAGCATGGAAAGAATTAATGGACAATACATTACACCATATACACCCAAACATGTTCCATGGGAGCAACATAAACCTTTTCTTCATTATGTGCATACTACTTCAAGCATAGTTGAAATCCTATGATGTTCCTATGATCCAATGATATTCTATGATATTCCAAAGGCTCTTTTGATTGACAATGTATCTCTGCTGGTACCAAACTAATACGCGTATGTTATACAGTCCTAAACATTCAAGCAAAGCTAATTTTGAATAGCCTATACAACTCTTTCTGTATGTTTGGGGATATGTTTATTTCTTCTGGGGTCAAAATTACCATGAATAGATAATAACTGATAATGCAGGTCGAGTGCCATTCAAAATGCCCAAAGCCACTGTACGGAAGAAAAAAAAAATCACAATAGAGAAAAAGCAAATTAAACTAAGATAATAAAATAGCAATAAACAAAGTAATAATAGTAATACAATTTCTTAGAGCATACATTACAAATTTTATTGGAACAACATGTGTCAAGGGTGCAATTATGGCAAATTGTTCTCTATCAAATAGGTGCTAGCCAGCATCCGTAACTATTACACTGTATAGCAGCTTCTCTATGGAGCCATCATCATCATCATTGTCACTGTCTTCATCTGTTATAGTCTCTTCTTCACCATCATCCCCTTGATTATTGGAACCTTTTGTTATTGGGTGGGTATATTGCAACACATAAGGATGAGGTGAGGATAGCTGAGAAGAACACCAATACGCTGGACAATGGTAGACTTGTTGCCTTTCCTTAGGGATCCATTTTCATCAATGATTGAAGACTGTAGACAACTTTTCTCTGGGTTCATGCCATCAGCTGAGCAAACCATGCATATATGAACTTTCTGTCAACTTTAAACCCTCTTGTCTTTACTTTCATCATCGCAACTTTATTTGAGGTGGTTGCATGAAATCCCACCAGGGAATGAAGAAGAAAACAACGTGTTCATGCCTTTGTCCAATTTCCACTGCATCTTGCAGATTGACCTTTTCATCTGCCACCTGCCCACTGATAATATGGTGGAGGGTTGTGGAGTCTGTAGTGAGTGGGTGAGAGTTTTCTCATAACACTCACAATTTGAGCCCAGTCTTGTCAGCATCCAACTTCCATTGTCCCTCCCCATCCTCTTTGTGTATCTTGGGCTTCATTGTTTTATCCAGTGTTTCTGTATACATCTCACTCAGTGACTGGGACAAATTGGAACTACAGATTACACATGACTGAGTCCACACAGAAAACCTGATCAGAGGTTGTTGAGATAACTTTTATCTCCAACTCCGTTATCTCGCCTTATGCATGTCTGGTCTCCATATCTGCACTCAGTGTTGTTGCACCATATGAGTGACGTTAAACATCATTCCAGCAAGAAAATCCTACATGGCAGCATCAGGGATATGCTGCATTTCAAACAGGTGTGATCCAACTTGCATAAAGGTGATGACCAGAAGCATCTGGTAGCATCTGTTGAAGACAATGTATTTGAATGAGCCAATTCTGTGAGCTATGAATGCTGGGGTGATAAAGCAATCTGTCCATAGACGGTCCGTGAGCCGGTCCATTTAAGATTGAGGTAATACCTCCATATGCAGCCACTATGAGCTCCTCCAGGCCAGTTGACCTAATGAGCTAATGCATGAAATGAGGGTCTGCATCATCCCAGGTCTCAGTATGACTGATGACCATTGTTGTGAATCACGGCATTTGATCTGACAATCATGTACAGCTGCATTTCAAAAGTATGTCACTGTACCTCATGCCAAGGTTCTTAAGTGAGTGTCTAGGTATAAAATGTTACTAATAACTGTATGTCCTTGTTGACTTGAAATGTCCTGAGTTTACTGAGTAGGTGAAGGTGTTGCTGTGCTTTTTTAAAATATTGAGTCCACGTGCTGTGAGAAAGACAGGGAGCTGTCCATTTCGGTGCCTAGGTACCTAAAAACGTCCACTTACTCCACTGTAAGCCCTTGGATGGAGAGTGGCTGGAACAGAGTTGATGTCTTGTCTCTGCCCCGGCTCCTTTGTCTTTGAGACATTCAGCTCAAAGGAAAGTTCTACAAAAGTTTCGCTCAGGTTGCAGTTGGAGCATCAGGGTCAGACTTATGTGCCACTAAGGCAATGTCATGAGCACATTTAAAAAGTGTCATAGCTTCCCTATGACACACAATGTAGTTTGTGTACACACAGAGAGAAGAGGATTGGTGATAAAACACAACCTTGAGGAAGTCCAGAGTTCAAGGCGATTTTTGAAGACACGCCATTGAAAAATACCTGCTTGTGGTCTGTCCAGAAGAAAACATTTAATACACTGGGTAAGTGCTGGGTGGATCTGAAGGTTGTAGAGCTGCTGGAGGAGTGTGTCAATATGCACAGTGTTGAATGCAACAGGATCCTGGTGTGTGGGTTTATTGAGTCCAGTTTCCTGGCTACTCTGTCCAGAAGTAAGAGGCTTGGATTCTCCACACCACAGCATTCCCTTTAGGCGAACTGGTGTGGGTCCAGCTGGTCTGATACCATACAGGAAAGAAGGCCACACATCACTCTCTCCAATACACTTGCACAGCACAGATGTTAATGCCACTGGTCTGTAGTCCTGGATATCTTTAGCAGTTGACTTCCATTGGTCAGGGGCACAGCCAGAGTCCAGGATATGCTGAAAAAGCCTGGTGAGAATACCACTTAGCTGGATGGAGCATTCTTTCAACACTCTCCCACCCTGTCCGGGCCAGAGGCCTTGTATGGGTTGACTATACGCAGTATGGGGGTCAATAGCTGCGTTAGCTTACACATCTCTCAACGGAGCATACATTGTTTTGAATATTGGAACCCTGCTGTTGGTGGTCAAACATTTAATTTTCCTACCTGGCTATGACCTGACTCTGACTTTCGTTTTTGTACATTATGAGATGTAGAGGTAGGCTATACAATTTGTGACATGTTGCGGAGGTTGATGCTGCACCACGTTTGGCAGTAATACTCAACAAGGTCTTGTAAAGAGCTGTGTCACCAGACTCTTTGCTGTTTTTTAATATGATAGCTATACCAGTGGGTCCAGTTATTTAAAAGTCGTCATCTTTGCCATGGCAGTTAGCAAAATGACATTTCTTCCCCATTTAAAATTCAATCAAATGACATACAATAGTGCCCCACCCCCCTCCAATAAAATAAAATACCTAACTGAAGTTAGCACAAACCACACATATGATTGCATAAAGTAAAGTCCTGAAAATAAGAACCTCACTCACTTTCCACATATGCTGTACTACAGCACCTCAAGTCTCTACCTTAATTCTGTGTCTTTAGCTATATATGTAAGTTAGCTCATGTAATTCATATAGCAGGGCCATGGGTAGAAATAATTGAAATAGGTAAGGTTTATGGTATGTAAATTACCCAAAATGTTGCTAAAATCAGCTCATCAAGGCATAAAATGTGTCTACCCTTGACACTAAGAGGAATGTTTAATCTGATAGGCATTTATAAATGTCACAAATGACTTCAGCATCCCCCAAAACCCCCAAAACCACACCAAGATTGACAGTGATGGGCAGTAGCTTAGCTACTTGTAGCGAAGCTACTAGTTTAACTACATTCCCCAGTAGCTTGGTCGTAGCTTCACTACTTTATTTATTAAGTAACTTCCCTGTAGTGAAGCTATTTTTTGTCTCAAGTAGCGATGTAGCTTCCACAAAAGCTATATTTTGTCCCGCAATGTTACTCGAAGAAAAAATGTTGACTATCTTTCCTGAGATCTAGGCAGTCACACAGGGGTTCCAAGACCCACCTGCATGTCAGAGGTGGGATATACTTGTAACTTCGGTGCACATGCCAGGGAGTGCCCCATACCGTCCCTCAGAAACATATCCATGTCCCCCCTTGGACTTATTGGGGTCACCCTACGCCTGTGGCCTATAATGATATTTGAAACATAGGCTACTGAATGTATAATAAATATCAATAAAGTATAGTGAGATCAATAACGTTTTTTTTTAATGAAAGTAGGCCTATCTGTTATTTTATCAAGCTGACATTATGTCGGGACCATTGAGAGTAAATAGAATTCTATTTACTCTCAATGGTCGGGACAATGTAGCTTTTGGTGTAGTGAACTACATTTCCGCACATTTTTGTAGCTTAGCTCACTACATTTCTGATGGTGGTAGCTTTAGTGTAGTGAAGCTTAATTTTATGGTTGAGTAGTTGATAGCTTAGCTCACTACATTTTACAAGTAGCTTGCCCAACACTGAAGATTGAGTAGATTGGTCAAACTGATCCTTTAATAAGGCCATAAAGGCGATTATGCAAATGTATGCTAATTATGCTAATTTAAAAAAAATGCTCAACATTTACAAAGTAGCATCCGGCAGTTTCTATGTACTGGGGACCTATACTATACATTTCCATCAAAAAACTTTGGGGTACCAAACATTTCCGGGTTCACTATGGGGCCCTATGGGCTGGCAAGTAGACTATAGGCCTAGGTCTTCAAGATTTTAGAGGATACCCGGTCATACCTTCAGGTGTCGTGCCGAAAAGCGAGTCCCTGCCAGAACACGAGTGCTCATTGAAACCAACGACATTTTTTGAGAGAAAACTATTCTATTTTTTGCAGAATGAATTACATAATTTATGAACTAAAAATATGCTTATGAAACATTACTCGTCCTCCACTTAATGTGAGCTATTTGAATGAAACCGTAACATTTGTTATGAAAATTCTTCGATTATTTTATGGAAATAATGCTGAAATTGTAACCAGCTCTTTGTAATAGCCTACTTCCAGAGGGAATGTAGATGCTTCATTGATGGGCTTTCCATCTTAAATTGTGTCGGATTTGACTGCAAAAATGGGTAAAACATATCTGAAAAATTGGTCATTGGTTTCCATTGGTTTCAATGAAGGCACTCGTGTTCTGGCAGGGACTCGCTTTTCGGCACGACAGAGAGGCATTTGTAGTATTAACCCTTGATTGTCAGATAACTGCAAATTATGACAAAAAAGCTTGCCTTACAATCCCACAATTAACTGTGCAATATGAGATCATGCATGACATCAACTCTAGTTGTATGCACCATAAATAACCAACATAAAAGACCACAGCAAAGACACCCTCCCCCCCCCTAAAAAAAAGACCCAACAAAAACCAAAAAAACAAAAACAAAAACCAACCCTGTTGAGCAGTTATTGGCTGTTCTAAAGATGAGTCAATAAATGAAGTAAATCCAGTTTGACTGATATTGAATGAGCTGTGGGGTTGAGCCCAGATTTTTGATTTGTGAAAAGTTTTTTCTTTTTCTTTTAGATAGGTCTTAAAGATTGAAAAGGGTACTCCACTTCAGCCAATTACAATATGCTGTTGTATTGGTCACGCTACCCTTGACTTGTCAGTACCCGGTGATGCTGCATTTTTTGGCTCAGCCCTATGAGCTATTCTAATGGGGGCAGCTTTTGTTGACATTTTTTTACAATCTTAACATAGGCCTTCGCCAAATATTTTCCCAAAAGGTATCCCTGTTTGCTAGTTGTCTGCTGATGTTGCATAACCGTTTGGATGTTTTTGGGAATGAATCAAGATGTTTTTTTTTACAGCATAAACTGCAACATAAACACCCCTGTACACTAAGAGAGGTGTGGGACAACTGATGAGCAGATATACTCTATAAACATGAGTAAATGAATGAGGTGTTATATTTCTGGTGAGTTAGAATATCCATACCACCAAAGCACCAAAACGTGGCAGGGAAATCTACAGGGTTTATTGAAGAGTGAAGTGTGGGTCACCAGACCAAACAAATAACAGCTGACAGCAAAGCATCAAGGATATCTGGGCTTCCATAATGCCCATGCAATGCCTCTGCCATTGACTTCAATGTCAAACGCATCATGGCAGTGATTAAGACAAAGACAGTCCTGACAAAGTATTGAACGTTCACATGATATGGAGAAAGTACCAAATTTCAACTGATTTGATGTGACCCAAATTTCTTTCTTTTTTTCTGAAGAAAATTGTTATTTTATTACAATATTCCAATAATGCGAATTTCTCAATTCATGGTTTCAACTTTAATGGCTTGTAGATGCATTGCCCACATTTTGAACTTAATCATTCATTTGTTTATTTTTTACTTATTTTGGCCTTCCAGCTCCGAAAAAAGTAAAAAAAACAAAAAAACAAAAACAAATGAATGATTGGAATAGTTCAAAATGTGGGCAATGCATCTACAAGCCATGAAAGTTAAACATTATTGATGGAATTATGGAAATAAATAAACTTTTCCATGAGATTCTACTTGTATGGCCAGGACCTGTAGTTGGTAAGGGTGGTATTGAACCTGCTACCCTGTGATCTACAGTCCAGCGTTCCTTTTCTCCCCAGGAGCCTTCCTTATCCCCTATGTTACCATGGTGGTCCTGGTTGTCATCCCCATGGTCTTCCTGGAGTTTGTTCTAGGCCAATCCACCCAAAGGGGCACAACCAAGGCATTTGCCCTGATATGCCCGCTTATGAAAGGTAAGGCATGCACTGAGGGAGCACTTGTGGGTTTTTTTTTCAGTTACTGTATGATCTAGCTTAAGATGATTGAACATTTTAGTTTTATACAACACAATACCTGAAATACTACTGTCAACCATCTAGTCTTACAGTCCAGCCAGTATAGACCATTCATACCAACATTGCAGCATCACCTTTTTTTAACATATGTAGTGTTGTCAGTCCAATAATACATTATACTGCCTGTTAAAAACAAATTACTATGTAATTAGTATGTAATGTACTAATTGTACATTAGTATTTATATGTAATATTCACAAAATCAAGCACTTTATTGTATTCATAAGACACTACAATTCCATTTGTCTACTCTCAGGATTAGGTTTTGCTCCAGTAATAATGTCGTACCTGACATGCATCTACTTCAACACAATTGTGGGCTGGACTCTCTTCTACCTGCTAAGCTCGTTCAGCAACCCACTACCCTGGACATATTGCAACGCCACCTGGAATGTCGCAGAAAACTGCTCCACAAGTGACTACAGCAACGCCACTCACCTGAGCTCTCCAAGCCAGCAGTTCTTCAAGTAAAGTCTCCTTGATGGGAAACATGTAGACCTATGCAGATGCTAAAATTCAGTGCCACATATTCCAAACGGTTCCAAACCAGAGCCGTCTAATGAGAGAGTTGTGACAACTGGGGGCAAGGGAGTCGGTTGGGGATGCGATTCACGTAGATTTTTTCACATAGTTTTTCAAATTCCTCCCAGTAAAAGGGCCAAACTATGTATGTATCATGGTTGTCGACTGTGAATGAAAATAATACGGTACACTTGGTTGAGGTGGGGGGTTTGGTAGCATGTCATTTTTCCGACACCCCTTTGGTCCGATTCGTCAATATTCCGAAAATTTCCCATTAATCCTACAGCCCACTAACTCGAAATAATCAAATGAAACCCTTTGCTCCGACAGCTCAATGTTCCGACCAATGGCTGTTTGGGGTTGGTCATCATCCCAGGTCGTAGCCTAGGTCCTGCTTTTCCCGGTGCCAAGTAGACTTCAGCTGCATGCGCTGCGACGAGCACGTAGATGCCGTCTGAGTCGGTCTTGCTGTGCCCTTACCAAAACCACCCCTAAACATAACCTGTCATTAATGCAATGTTGCCAAGTTTTACAATTGTGCCCTACCCAAAACCATTCCTAACCCTAACCTGTCAGTAGGATATTGCAATGTTTCTGATTTTTAAATTTGTGCCTTGACCAAAACTTTCCCCAAACCTAACCTGTCACAGACAGCAGCATGACCACTGCGTAGGCTTCAGAGATGACGGTGATCTAAAGCAGCTTTTGGTCGGAACATTGGACTGTCGGGACAAAGGGTTTCATTTAATTGGTAAAAAGTTATCTGAGACTAAGTGCTGTAGGATCAATGGGAAATGTTCGGAACATTGACGCATCGGACCAATGGTGCGTCGGAAAAATGAGCGGCCCCGGGGGGTTTGGGGTTCTGGGGGTTCCTTCCCCAGAAAGTTTTGCATTTCATAGATGCAATTTCCTGCATTTTAACATCCTGTGTCCCGTTTCAGCTCGATACGGTACTCATACTTTTATCTCTAAATTCTGAAAAACGTTTCTGTATTTCAAGGGGCTTGTAGGGTGCCAGAACCTTGCTGTCTAAGGGCCGCATCTGGCCCCAGACCCGCCATTTGAATAGCCCTGGTCTATGGAAATGACGTAACTCTCATATTAGACGGCCCTGACATGTAGAATACCTGTCCAAATGTCCTAATTGGAAACTGATCAGTATGAAGTCGGCACTTACAGTTTTTCTCAATTGGTTTTGTACATTTCTCACAACAGAATAATGATTCTCAAAAGTCTTTGTTCAATTGTGACTTCCTGGTGTTACCTGTGCACATTGTCAAATCAGTTTCTCATTGTTTTCGGCATATAGCAAATGCTCTCGTCCACCATGCCATGGCTGTGTACAATTCCGAGTGATTTCGTACATTATCAATTGCTTTTGTCATATCACTCAAAAAGCTGTGTCACTGAATGCATGAAACTATCTCAATCTTATCTGATCAATGTAATATAAAACTGAATTTACAACATTTCCCATCCAATCTAAACAACATTTCGCTTCAGAAAAGATCCTCAAGAGTGTACTATTCAATTGACAACATGAGAAATTGATTTGACTAGCTTGTCCATACACTATGACACAATGACTGACCATTCTGCTGGCGCTGATACGTTCATTTACACAAAAAACTTGGTTTTGAAAGACAAATAAGGGTTTTGAGCATGAGACTCGGTTTTGCAGGTTATCCACCGTGTTTTGCCATTTGTTAAAGCTGTTTTGAGAATGAATATTATGTTTTGCAAATTGCGAGAGAGATTCGAGAAATGTACAAAACCAATTGAGAAATACTGTAATACATTACTTGATTTAAGCAATCCTCATCCTCTCTTTCAGCTACCGGTTGCTGGGGATCAGTGAGGGGATCGACATGGTGGGGAATATTCAGTGGCAGCTAGTTGGCCTAATTGTTCTAGCTTGGCTAACAGAGTACCTCTGCCTCTTCAAGGGATTGCAATTAACTGGAAAGGTCCGTGCTATGTAATGCCTTTACAGCAAAATCATAATGTTTGGAAGTGTGCAATGAACTTGCAAATTTAGCATATAGTGCTAACATATGTAAACATATATTTCAGATCAGTATCATGACATGAATTGCTTCATTCTAACGTGAAATTAATGAATTAATGAATTAAGTGATACTGAACCTTTTTTAATGGCAACACTTCAATAAGTGACCTGAAGGTTTTGCTCTAGGCCCAGGATATTTGCTTTCTGTTTGCTGTATTACAAATCCAGATCTTGGTGGGTAGCCCTATGTTCCCACAGCCCATTGGTCTCATATCACAAAGACTTTTAACATTAATGTTAGGCCAATAGCTCCCACAGAGGTACTAAGTATCTTCTTGTGTTATATTGTAGGCATTTACTGACTTTGGTTTAGGCGTGATTCCACTGCCGTTATGGTTAAAGAAAGGTTTTTGGAGGTCAATCTCTACTATTATGAGTGGAGCATAGTTAGTGGTCATTACATTGTGGTTTCGAGTTATTGTCTGGATATTGTTTGTGTTTACTGACTTAGATTTAGGCATGATTCAAATGAAGTTGGGAATTAGGAAAAGGTTTTGGGTGGAACCATTGGGCTGTGGTACCATTGGGCTGTGGTACCATTGGGCCGTGGGAACTTAGACGCACTCCAGTCTTGGTCCTTGTCACCTGTGATAATTCTGTGTGTATTCTCCAGGTGGTGTACTTCACGTCTCTGTTCCCGTATGTTGTGCTGCTGTCTCTGCTCATCAACAACGTGCGTCTGCCCGGAGCTACCGATGGCATCCTCTTCTTCCTCACGCCACAGTGGCACAGACTCCGAGAAGTCCAGGTGCTGCCAACGCATTATGCAATCACTACACCAGTGATTTTTCCCGCATTTCATCATTTCATGTTAACTTTTAACATAGCATCGAGATTAGAATTGACTGGGGGATAGACAGAACAGGAATGAGTGGGAAATAGTATGAGCCGGACTCAATCTCGGCTCTGGCCAACCACAGCACAATGCCACTTCTTCAGAAATGTCACACACAAACTGGACTTTCAACCACATTTGTCAGGTCACACTGGTCATCCGTTAGCTATGTTTCCACAGTCTGCGTCATTGTGTCTGCGTCAATGTGTAGATAGCTTCCTGTAAGGACACAAGGTTGTGTTTACACTTGAGCTTACAGGTAAAGTAACAACTAAAACACGTTCTTGTGAATGCTGATTAGACACAAAGCCTCTAAACATGTGCACTGTAGACGGGTAAATGTACTATTTAAAAAGTTTTCATAGCTGTGCCTTCTTCAATAATGGTATATTCTCTATTTGAGGAGTATTAGTGTATGCATTATAAGCAATCACTCCAAACTCACTATTAACTCAAAACCTTTCCTGCTAGATTTGGATCGATGCAGCATCTCTGATTCTCTTCTCCACCGGAGTTGGCTTTGGTGTAATGGTTTCCATGGCTAGCTACAACAAGTTCAGCGACATCCTCAGGTGAGAGCATTAGTCGCAAACTGATCGACTGGAAATAGGCCCACCTTTGTGAGAATATGCTGATGATGTTATTATTTTCAGTCTCCATAATTTGTAAAGAAAGTATTTTTTTGACCATATACAGTACATCAGACATTTCATTTGATTGTGCTACCTATGTAGCAGCTCTACACTGATTCTTGAGAATGTGGCTAAAACAGCAATTAATTTTGAAAGACAAAAAAAATACTTCAAAATCCAAAATATCAAAGTATATTCTGTGAAGCAGCTTATCGTAACAACCTTCCCATATTTTACTTTTTTTCATCAAATAGATTCTTATTTCTTTCTTGTTTTTGTCAACACCGTCAGACACCATTAAAAACGACTTTTGGGAATGGAAAGGTGTACATTACTGAAATATAATGAAAGTACTATTAAACCTTAAAAACAAATGTGTGTAACATACCCCTTGATTATGACCTGGACTTTTTGTTCATGAAAATGAAAATGATTTAAAAAATAAAAAGGCAGTTCTAGTGGGACGTGTTTTTGCCAAACTTTCAAGGATCAGTGACCTCCCTTCATGGAAAATAATTCATTACACAACATTGCATTTCCTGTAAATCTAAAGTGCATGCACGAGCGTGCACGCGTACACACACACTCACATATACACACACACTCACATATACACACACACTCACATATACACACGCACGCACGCACACACGCACGCACGCAGACACACACACACACACACACACACATTGTCTATCTCTGATTGCACTTGTTTTGTCTTGCAGGGATTGTGTTGTAGTGTGTGTTGCTAACTCAGCCACCAGTATCTTTGCTGGCCTCGTCATCTTCTCTGCTATTGGCTACTTGGCCCACCTGCGCCACCTTCCTGTGGAAGACATTGCAGTGGCAGGTAAAGTCACACCAGGCACCATGTGCACAGCAGACAAGCCTTCTGATTCATTAGTGATTTTTTTTAAAGCTAGAAAGACATTAAAATCAATAGTGGGCCTTGGCCGTGGCTCAAACAGTTAAGGATTGTACTCTTACTTGAGAGGCCCGGGTTCAATACCAGCTCAAGGTCATCCTCTCGCATCTTTCTTTCCCATTCGTCTCCCGTCTCCTTTCACACTGTCCTGATAAAATAAAGTCCCCCCCCCCCCCCAATACTGAAATGCATTGAAAGCCATAACCAA
This sequence comes from Engraulis encrasicolus, assembly GCF_034702125.1. NCBI lineage: Eukaryota > Metazoa > Chordata > Actinopteri > Clupeiformes > Engraulidae > Engraulis > Engraulis encrasicolus. The sequence goes on along the minus strand of NC_085867.1, from coordinate 20,286,804 downwards.
TTAGTGATTGCAATGCATGTCTTCATGTGTCTATCACAGGACCTGGATTGGCATTCATTGTTTATCCAGAAATTCTCACCCTCATGCCTGTAGCACAGCTTTGGGCTGTTATGTTTTTCTTCATGCTCTTCCTCCTCTGTCTGGGTAGTCAGGTGACACACACACACATACACACCCGCACGCATGCACACACACACACACACACATACGCACACACATACGCACACACATACGCATGCACACATACACACACACACACACACACACACACACACACACACACACACACACACACACACACACACACACACACACACACACACACACACACACACACACACACACACACACATACACATACATTTAAATAAAATTCTCTGTAGCTCACCATTTAATGTGCGAAATTGATTTTACATCAATATTTACCTTAGGTCTCACATGTTTTCTGGAGCTACTTTCAAACTATAACCCTAAGAGGGCATAAAAAAATCAACACATTTCTGTAAATTGTCCTGACTGTATTGTTTTTTTTTCCTCAGTTTCCTCTCATAGAGGTGGCGGTGACATTTGTGAAAGATAGTTTCGGTGCGATGCTGCCCCCTTCTGTCAGACGCAAGGAAGTGCTGGTGGCCCTGGTCTGCATACCTGGGTTTCTACTTAACATCTTGTGTGTCACACAGGTGAGGAGGGGACAGGGGGGCTAGGGGGTGGACAGGACACAAAGGAACTTCTGTGACCTGTCAGTAAACCAGGCCACTCTTAAATATTTCACATTAAACAATAATACCAAAAAAAAAAACCCTTTGATATACTGTACGTAGATGCAAAAACCTCCAAATAATTTTGCAAGAACTTTTTAACAGAAATGTATCATGTCTTCTTCTTGTTATTATTATTATTATTATTATTATTATTATTATTATTATTATTATTATTATTATTAGCTAATCGTTTATAGTGTTGATAATTAAAAAACGGCATCCATGGATATGTGCTGTTGTTTCATCTTCTTTTGAATTTCTGTTGCTACTCATCTTTTACAGGGAGGAGTGTATTTGTTTAATCTGATGGACCACTTCACGGCCTCTATGTCAGTTTTGACAGTGGCTTTTTCAGAGGTGGCCGTCGTCATATGGATCTTTGGTAAAGAGTATAGCGTTATTTTATTTTATGTTATTACATTCGGAGACAACATACATTCAGCTGCAGTTTTTGCTGAAAATACCATGACATTGCATGTGATGTGCCTCTGTAATATCCATATTCTTATGCGAGACTGACAGATACTGTACACTTTTTTTCTGTGCAAAAATCTTGAACTTAAAATGTTGTGTTCACGCAGGGATCCGTCGCTTCTCTGTGCTTGTGCAGAGGATTACGGGCAGGCCCCCTCCTCTGTTCTTTAAGGCCTGCTGGCTGGTCATCACCCCAGTCCTGCTCTTTGTGAGTCCAGTGTCTTACCTTTCTTATTATTTAAATCCATGACTGAGGCACAGATGGAACTATATTCATAGATTCACACTACATTCTAGTCAACCTAGCAGGGGCGAAGATAAGGGGGGATGCCAAGGTCCTCCTTTTTTAGTGGCGGGGGCCCTATTTATGACCTTGGCAGGTTGTATGGGGGGCTCCATCAGTGTCTTGCCTTGGGCCCCTGTGTAAGTGTCTCAGTGCACATACGTAATGCACTCAACACATGAACTGCTTTCAATTTAGAATGTGGAATCTAGAATGTAGTATAACCAAAGATTCTTTAATTCTAATGCATTTAGATCGTCTCTGGTATAACCAAAGATTTCTCTTTGGTATGACATCCTAGAAAGGGAACATGTTTTAATAGCAGCAGTGTGAAAAGTGTTACGTTGCCGCTCCACTTCCACTAAGCGTCACCACCAAATGAGTCAGACGAGAACGAGGTTTTAAAAGTGAATGATCGTGAGGATTTATTTACAGTGCCGAGAAGTGCTCAAAATGCAAAACAAAAGACTTTCAAAAAGGAAAACAAAACGGGCCATCATAGGCATAACTAAAGATAAATACAGTAAACAGAACTGGAGGCAACCTCACGACAAGTTGCAGCAACAATGCTTTACATTCACAGTTCAGAGTTCAGAGTGACAAAGATCTCACCTCTCTCAGAGCCAGTTCCAGACTGAAAAGAAACAAAACCAAACCCTCTAAATACCCCTCCAATTACCCTCTGATTGGCTAAGCTCAAAATAAACAAAGTACAATGATTGGCTGAAACACAAAAGCTAGGAATTCAATTATTGACTGAGATAGGAGAAATGATTATCACATGATTGGCCAAATACCTGCTGAGCTTAGTCTACCAATGAGAATGCAATTGGAAAAGATTGGACGAGTCCATTAACCCAAATTCATAAACAAAACAAAAACAATATTCAAAGTGAATATTAAAAATGTAAACATTTCTATCACCATTAAAATACATAACAAACATCAGTAAATATTCCTAATTACATTTCCCATCCCCACAGTAAACATAAATCACATAAACATCACGTAAGACAAAACACTCACCCCTACTACGAGTAAACTTTCCCTAGTCCAAGGTGGAACTTAAAAACACAGCTCACCCGAGGTGCGCGCTTCCTACGGGGAATCCATGCCAGACGGACCAGGGAGAAATCAGTGTTGATGTGAGTAGCAACAAATGTGAGTTCGGCAGAAACTAATATTGCACAGGGATGAAGAGTGAAGCAGAATCAGTTGGCCTCTTACTGGTCACTGGTGTTAAGATTAAACTGCATTTAACGGTAAAACTGTGTTTGTGGTTTGTAGTGTGTGTTGCTATATTCAAACTCACCGAGCAGATGCTGCTGCCGGTTCAATGGGGAAACATGCAATTAGCTTGCCGGTGTGGCTATCAGTGTGGTGTATGCTGGGTAATGTAGTGTATGAGTGCAGGGGGACGCTACATGAAAAATAACAAACGACAGACATGCCATGGCAATTACACAGACGCAAACAAGAACCTAGCCGCTATGAGCGGGCTTAAAAAGTGTCACTTTTTACATTTCCTTCCCCCTCTGATGGCTCGGCCCCGGCGGGACGAGACAGAAAGTCTGCCACCGGATTTACTACGCCGGCCCTGTACTTCACCTCAAACCTAAATGGTTGCATTGACAAAAACCATCTCGTCACACGTGCATTTGAGTCCTTCATCTTTCCCAACCACTGCAGAGCTCTGTGGTCAGTTTCAAGGGTGAACTCCCTCCCCAACAAGTAATATTTGAAAGTGTCCAACGCCCACTTGACCGCCAGGCACTCTAACTCCACGACCGAGTACCTGGACTCACGTGGGAAGAGTTTTCGGCTTATGTAAGCCACAGGTCTCTGATCCTCTGCCTCCCCCTGAAGCAGGACTGCCCCAAGCCCTACCCCAGAGGCATCGGTTTGCACAGTAAAGTGCTTGTCGAAGTCCGGACTCTGCAAGACAGGTTCGCAGAGCAACGCCCCCTTCAGGTCGACGAACGCCTTCTCATGCACCTCCTCCCACAGCACAGAGTTCGACCCCGACTTCCTAGTCAGGTCCGTGAGAGGTGCAGCTCGAGTGGCAAAGTTGGGGATGAAACGCCTGTACCATCCCGCAAGACCCAGGAACGAGCGTACATCCTTCTTGGTCTGCGGTCTGGCACAGTCTCGGACGGCGGCCACTTTGTCCTTCTGCGGACGAATGACCCCACTGCCCAACACATGCCCCAGGTAGTGCACCTCCTGCTGAGCAAGAGCACACTTCTTGGGCTGGATGGTGAGGCCTGCCTGGTGCAACCGGTGCAGCACCTCCCGCAAGTGCTCCAAGTGCTACTCCCAGGTGGCGCTGTAGATAGCAATATCATCCAGGTAGGCTGCTGCAAAGGCACCAGTGCCCTCCAGGACCTGGTCCATCAGCCTCTGGAAAGTTGCCGGCGCCCCCTGGAGACCAAAGGGCATCACTGTAAACTGGAACAACCCCTGAGGGGTTCTGAAGGCAGTGTATGGCCTAGCTCCTTCAGCCATTGGCACCTGCCAGTATCCTTTGCATAAATCCAAAGTGGTGATGTATCGAGCCTTCCCCAGCCGCTCGATGAGGTCCTCCAGCCTCGGCATGGGGTAGGCATCGAACTGCGATTGTGCATTCACCTGACGAAAGTCGATGCAGAAGCGGATGGTCCCATCCTTTTTGGGAACCAGGACCACCGTACTGCTCCAACTGCTGCTCGACCTCTCGATTACCCCCAGGCGCTGAATCACGTCCAACTCCTCCTGGAGTGCGGGCTGCAGGCGCTCTGGGATGCGATACATCCGCTGTCTCACTGGCTTGGAGTCTTTCAACGCGATGTCGTGCTCCACCCGGGACGTCCGCCCCGGCTGGTCCTGAAACAGGCCCTCTGGGATGACGGCCTGCAACTCCTGCTGCTGCTGTTCGGTGAGGTGGCTGCAGTCCAGCTCCGCTGGCGCAGCTCTGGACGGGAAGAACTGCTCAGAGGAGTCATCCTCCTCCTCCACCGCTCGAACCAGCAGCTGGTGGCTGAGTGGTTGGTCTCGTTCGTGCCACTCCTTCAACAGGTTGACATGGAATGTCTGCTTTGGCTTTCGTCGCTCTGGCATTTCAATCTCATAAGTCACTGGACCCATCTGTCGACACACCTGGTAGGGCCCCTGCCACTTGGCCAAGAGCTTGTTCTCTGAAGTTGGCAGGAGTAGGAGAACCTTTTGGCCCGGCCGCAGAGTCCGCTGCCTGGCTCTCTGGTCGTACCACTTGGTCTGTGTCTGCTGGGCCTGCTGCATGTTGTCCTTCACCAGTTCTGCAAGCTCCTCCATCCTGTCACGCATGTGCAGGACGTAGCTGACGACGCTGCTGCCCCCTGCTGGTTGAGGACTCTCCCAGGCTTCTCTCAGGAGGTCAAGCGGCCCCCTCACCTGGCGTCCGTACAAAAGTTCAAAGGGGGAAAATCCAGTGGAGGCTTGCGGCACCTCCCGGTACGCAAATAGAAGATAGGGCAGCCACTGGTCCCAGTCCTTCGCATTTGCAGCAACGAACTTCCGCAGCATACTCTTCAGCGTGCGGTTGTATCTCTCTACCAACCCGTCGGTCTGGGGGTGGTAGGGAGTGGTCCTAATACTCTTAATGCCTAACAAACTGTACATCTGTTTGAGTGTTTTGGACAGAAAGGCTGTGCCTTGGTCAGTAAGCACTTCCTGTGGTAGGCCTACCCGGGAAAACAACTGTAGTAGTGTGCGTGCAATGGCGCCTGCAGTGACTTTGCGCAAAGGGAACGCCTCGGGGTATCGCGTTGCATAGTCACATACTACCAGTATGAATCTGTGGCCTGACCGTGTGCGTTCAAGTGGTCCTACAATGTCAACTGCTATGCGGTGGAATGGTGTGCCTATGATGGGTAGTGACATCAGTGGTGAGGGTTTGACCTTGTGGCTGCTTGCTAGCTGACATGTGGGACAACTCCTGCAGTGCTGCTGAACATCTACGTACAACCCTGGCCAGTGAAAACGTGCGGCTACTCTCTCAAGGGTCTTCACGCTACCTAGATGTCCCGCCCACGGAATATCATGACTCAATGCTAGCACTTTAGCTCTCAGACTCTTTGGTACCACAAGCTGCTCTACTCTGCCATCCTCTGGTTGGTGATAGAGCAGACCCCCCCTCACAAAATAGTACTCTCCAGTCAACTCTTTGGCAACACCAGTTTCAACTCTATCAATTTCAGTAACTTTCTTAAAAACATCTTCCAACGTAACATCATCTTTTTGTAAAGTAGCAAAATCACTGGGTAACTCCCACAATCCAGCTCCCGGTAACTCTTGGCCCGCCCCCTCTAGTGGAATGTTTTGCACGGTTCCCAATAGTTTCTCTCTCCGCTTCTGCCTGCGGGTTTTCAGAACTTTGGGCTGCTTTGGGGGTTCAATGTCAGTGTTGCTGTATGGCATGTGGTCTAGGAGGTTTTTGTTCACAGCCTGTTCAGGGGTTTCCCCTTGACCACCCTTCGCTTGGGCTCTGGTCACCACCAGGCTAACCGGCTTCGAGGCCTTCACCAGTTCAGGAAGTATCAGCACATCCTGGCCCAACACCACAGGATGGCTTAACCCCTTCACTACCCCCGCCGCAAGCCTATAGGCCTGACCTCCAACCTCCACACAGACCTCTGCAACAGGGTAAGTATGTTCATCGCCATTTACACAGCAAACCCTCAGTTTCCGTTCTCCCAAGGCCTCATGGGCATCCACTAGATGGGGCTGTACCAGAGTTTGGGTGCTACCAGTATCCAGCAAAGCTACTGTAGACTGACCATTAACAACAACAGGGGTGGTCTGCACTTTCCCCAAGCATTCTACCTGCTCCCCCCCAGGTCTAGGTAGCCCAACCATTCCTGTCCCCTTGGCTACTCTAACGGGGCAATTTCTGGCTATGTGGCCTGCCTGGCCACAAAAATGGCATACAAAAGGGACTCTAGTAGGTGCATTTGTGGATGTTGCGGGTGGCTTAGCATGTGCGCTAGGTGTTGTGTATGTTCTAGGCTGTGCAGAAGGAGTAACAGTGCGAGTGTTGGTGTCTGTAGGCCTACTCTGCCCAGATGTACTAGGACCAACTCCACTACCCAACCCCCCAGGTTTACCTCCAGGTGGCGGTCGGTTGGTCCTCTGGAACCTGAAGTTCTTGGGTCCACGTCTGGCCGACAGGAACGCCTCCACCCACTCTGCAGCTTGCTGGCCTGTTGTTGGCTTGTGCTCCTTCACCCACACACGTACATCAGGGGCCAGGGAACGAAGATACTGCTCCAGCACGATGATTTCCCCGACGTCCTCCAACGTCTTCCCTGCTGGCTTGATCCATTTCTTGTAGAGGTCTTTCAGTCGATGGTAGAGCTCCCTGGGTGTCTCCCCTTGGACGATGTCTGGCTCCCGGAACCTCTCCCTGTAGATCTCTTCATTAATGTCGTATTTCATGAGGATGGCTGCCTTGACTTTGCTGTAGTCCATCGCTTCACCGACGTCCATTGCTACGTATGCAGCGCGTGCCCGGCCTGTCAGGTAAGGTATCAGGTACACCGCCCACTCTGTTCGTGGCCACCTGTAAGCCGTTGCCAGTCTCTCAAACGTGGTGAGATATTGTTCGATGTCATCACTTTCTTCTAACTTTGGAACAGCTGCTCTTGTCCAGGCTACTGGCGTGGTTACTGGTGGATCTGTTGCTGGCCCGCGCGGCGCTGCTGGGGTGTGCTGGTCTGCTTGTCGGTCCTCTGGCGCTGGTGGGTCTTCTGCTGGGTGCTGGGGTCCTTCAGCCTCGCCCCTCTGGTTCTCACCCTGCTCAGCCCGGCGCCGACCTCCATCACTGGCAGCCCTTCGCCCCTCCTCCAGGTCGTCTCGAAACTGGTTCATCTGGACCTGCACATTGCGCCACCGCTGCTCCTGCTTCATGGCTTCTTTCTGCTGGGTCTCGAATGACTTCTGGATGAGCTGGTAGAGGGCCTGCAGGTCTCGCATCTGTGGCTCCTCCGCCTGCAGGTTTGGCATCTGTAGGTCCTCCTCTGGAGCGACCTCTTGCTTCCCTCCGGTGGCTCCTTCTTCACTCACATCAGCTGGCTGGATCATCATCGTAGTTTGCCTCACAAGGCGCCGATACATGACCCAATGGTGGTGCGCTTTCTCCAATGCTCCACCAGGAGAGCGTTAGGAACCCGCTTTCTGACACCAAATGTGAAAAGTGTTACGTTGCCGCTCCACTTCCACTAAGCGTCACCACCAAATGAGTCAGACGAGAACGAGGTTTTAAAAGTGAATGATCGTGAGGATTTATTTACAGTGCCGAGAAGTGCTCAAAATGCAAAACAAAAGACTTTCAAAAAGGAAAACAAAACGGGCCATCATAGGCATAACTAAAGATAAATACAATAAACAGAACTGGAGGCAACCTCACGACAAGTTGCAGCAACAATGCTTTACATTCACAGTTCAGAGTTCAGAGTGACAAAGATCTCACCTCTCTCAGAGCCAGTTCCAGACTGAAAAGAAACAAAACCAAACCCTCTAAATACCCCTCCAATTACCCTCTGATTGGCTAAGCTCAAAATAAACAAAGTACAATGATTGGCTGAAACACAAAAGCTAGGAATTCAATTATTGACTGAGATAGGAGAAATGATTATCACATGATTGGCCAAATACCTGCTGAGCTTAGTCTACCAATGAGAATGCAATTGGAAAAGATTGGACGAGTCCATTAACCCAAATTCATAAACAAAACAAAAACAATATTCAAAGTGAATATTAAAAATGTAAACATTTCTATCACCATTAAAATACATAACAAACATCAGTAAATATTCCTAATTACATTTCCCATCCCCACAGTAAACATAAATCACATAAACATCACGTAAGACAAAACACTCACCCCTACTACGAGTAAACTTTCCCTAGTCCAAGGTGGAACTTAAAAACACAGCTCACCCGAGGTGCGCGCTTCCTACGGGGAATCCATGCCAGACGGACCAGGGAGAAATCAGTGTTGATGTGAGTAGCAACAAGTGTGTGTTCGGCAGAAACTAATATTGCAAAGGGATGAAGAGTGAAGCAGAATCAGTGGGCCTCTTACTGTTCGCTAGGGTGTTAAGATTAAACTGCATTTAACGGTAAAACTGTGTTTGTGGTTTGTAGTGTGTGTTGCTATATTCAAACTCACCGAGCAGATGCTGCTGCCAGTTCAATGGGGAAACATGCAATTAGCTTGCCGGTGTGGCTATCAGTGTGGTGTATGCTGGGTAATGTAGTGTATGAGTGCAGGGGGACGCTACATGAAAAATAACAAACGACAGACATGCCATGGCAATTACACAGACGCAAACAAGAACCTAGCCGCTATGAGCGGGCTTAAAAAGTGTCACTTTTTACAAGCAGAAGTGTTTTATTGATGGCACATTACCTTGTGGCAGTCTAATGCTCTCTTATTTTGTGTCAAATAAACCTTTTCAACATGTACAGTACACAGACCTCCTCGGTCAACTAGGTTGTTACGCTTGTCTGGCAACTTTATGATTCATGAATTTTGCTTGTGAACATCTTATCTCTGTTAATACACTGATAACCACAGAAGTAACCAAGTCTGTCCAACAGGTGATACTGATCACTAGCTTTGTCCAGTACTCACCCCCACGGTATGGGAAGAGCTACGAGTACCCGGTGTGGGCTCAGGTCCTGGGCTGGATGTTCACACTGGCCTCCATGGTCTGGATCCCTCTGGGGGCCCTACACGAGCTCTACCTCCGGAAGGGCACACTGATACAGGTGAACATGCATAGACAGACACACTGACACGTCACACTGAACACCTCTGAAACACACTCTCGTGAACAGTACGCACACACACACACACACACACACACACACACACACACACACACACACACACACACACACACACACACACACACACACACACACACACACACACACACACACACACACAGGGCACATCAGGGCTGATGGGTACATTTTTCAACTCACCTTCAACTCACTCATTTTAAAATCTACCTGCCACAGTGACCGGTGGGGGAAAAAAAATTGAAGTTCCACCCCTGACACACACGCACACGCACACGCACACACGCACACTTAACATCCCCTGCTTTTTAAAAGAGATAATAATATGACATTTTGTTCTGTGTGCTGTGTGTATTATGCAGTGAACACAATTGATCTCAAAATGGGAGTAGTTTGCCATATTTTGCTTTTAAACTCCATTTCTCTCCCTGTTGTCTTTCCTCCGTTTCCACAGCGTCTAAGAGCATCCGTAGTTCCTGAGCTGTCTGTTATTGACCCTCCCAAACACCAGAGGCAGTCTGTTCCTTTGAGTAGCATCTGACAGCAGCCAGCATGCCACACGCACGCACGCACACACACACGCACGCACGCACGCACACGCATGCGCAGACACAAACCTGCACAGTGCACACATTCAATCTCATAACACACACACACACACACACACACACACACACACACACACACACACACACACACACACACACACACGTGTGCGCACACACACAAACACATGCACACACAGACACAGACACAGACACAGACACACACACACACACACACACACACACACACACACTGAATGGTTTGGCAGCTAAATTGATCCTCTTTATTTCATCTTCCACTCTCACGAATACCCTTTTATATATTAAAATCAAATGAAATGGTTATCATTCCACGATAACCAATCCACAGTACTATATTTATGTATTTTGTGACATTATGCAATATTGTTGTGACTTTTGAACACTCAACTTAGCAGTTGGATCAACTTAAGTGTGGAGTTGGATTTCAGAAGAAGCCAAATTGTCATTGTTTCAGAGACTATTGACTTATTTCAGTAAAATGCATTTTAAATATCAAATAGGGGGAGACTTGGGTTGGTTGTCATTTTTTTTACTGAAATCTAATTTCAGGAAAAACAGTATTGCAAGAAGACCTTTTCTATACAGCTTCAATGCTTCATGTGCCAGATACAGTATCGACCTCACAGAATCCATTCTCTTCAAGAATACGGGTTGTCAAAGGCACCTTGCACAAATGTGACAACCAACCCATTGCAGCGTTGGTTGTCACATCCAATGGGGTTTATTGTCACAATGTTATTCCAATGGGGAAGATTTAAATTTATAACATTAAATAAAAATGATACATTTTTAATTTCAATGAAATGTGAACCTAAATATATGTCGCTCATGTATACATACATCATGCATACATCATTAAATAAGTTCCATTTGCTACTTTTTGTACTCTTTAGAACTTAAAACATTTAACTGTAGTGTATTTCACACACAACCCGAATGTAAAATATCACATGCTGTGGATATACTGTTATTTATATTTTTTAATTCAACGAGATAAAACACAAATACGCACAGCAGAGCTTTGCACTGTCTGTTGTTTATTAATCCATGAGAAATACACAGATTCAGTCACAACAGGGACCAATGTTGACCGGTGGAGTTGACAAAACGCACGCTGACAGCCAAGCACTCTGGACAATATGGAAAGATAGCAACAAACTACTTTGCGGCAGTATACTGAGTTTTACAAGTATAACATGTTTTTGGTGCCTCTAAGATATCACAGTCTTTACTAACAGTTCACTAACAGTCATGATTATCTACTGTATGAAAACAGCAGGGCACTGAGTGTTCTCAGTTGCTGTGGCAACACAGTTGTGCTGGTGTACGTCCAGATGATCTCCGCTGATGTTGATCCAACTCGTGCTTCCAGTCCAGGTTGTTTGGTTTGGCGAGTGTGCTGGTGTATCCATGTGTCCTGTGTGAGTGTGTGTGTGTGCTTGTGTGTGCATGTTCGTACGCTCGAGTGTGTCTGTCGAGTGTGTTTACTGGCACTGATCGCTGGGCAGGTGCTCGTGTTCGGGATTGTAGCCAGCGGTGGAGAAACACTCAGCGGCCTTCCTGTCGCACTCACAGATGAACTGCTCACACTCGTTGTTCTTGTCAGCTAGAGAGAAGGAACACAGATAAGCAGGATGAGTATAAAGTAGAAATCAGCAGACACACACACACACACACACACACACACACACACACACACACACACACACACACACACACACACACACACACACACAGATAGCAAACTAATCCAGATACTATTTCACCTTAAGTTATGTCAAGTCAAGTCAAGTGTACTTTATTGTCAAAAATCTATGTAACAGGGTTAGCACAGAAGTTTGAAATTGCGTTTGACCAGTCTCCAATGTGCAGTTAAACTAAACATATAAATAAGACATTGACAATAATCACACACACACACACACACACACACACACACACACACACACACACACACACACACACACTTTAAACATGTCATGAAATGAAGGTACTGTATGTGTCCGTGTGTCCTAGTTGAAACACCGTATTATAAATTTGCTGTTGCCATAATGGCAATGACCAAGTCATAGTACATTACTAAAGGCCCTGTGTTATATCATAGGAGTGTAACACTATGCCAGTTAACTTTCCAATGGCTATTACAGGGGTCCACTGGTAGAACAGCGTGCTTTATGGGGCTACATACATTGCACATTTGCTGGCTGGTGAAACGCAACTTTCATATTTGATTGACAATAACGTGCACTTTGACTTTCCCTTGACTGTTGTCTGCCTGTTACTTGGGCAGGTGAAACCCAATCAATTAAGCCTACTGACTACCAGACAGTGAGTTACACATTTATACTGTGTTTGTAAGAATGAAGCATGAAGCATGGGTGCCGGAAAGGGGGATGCAGTGGTGCATTTGCATCCCCACTTTTGAACTCCCTAAATGGGGCTTTCTCAACTTTTACTGCAAACAAATGAGTGGCGGGCAGAAGCTGCAACACTTAAGAAATAAAGAATGAAGAAAAAAACCTGCACCACCACTTTAAAACTCGGTCCAGCGCCCTTGGCCTGAGGGGCATGTTACCTGGGCAGGTGACGGTGTTGCTGGGCTTGTCGCAGGTGAAGGCATAGATCTCGGTGTAGGGGTTGTCGAAGATGGGCCAACAGGAATCGTGCTGCATGGCATCGCCGTAGCAAGCGTCATGCACCTCGCAGCATCTGCACATAGAATAGTGGGCAAATTGGTTAGGTGTTGTTGTTGAAGAAGACTATTTCCCCCCATTTCATCTCATTAGACTTATAGCTGGTGTTTTTATCCAAAGTGACTTGTTTAGGTAGAGAGTATTGGTTACAGTCCTTGGAGCAATGTGAGGTTAGGAGTTTTGCTCAAGGGCACCTCAGCAATGGATGGAATGGGCTTTGAACCTGCAACCTTGTCTATCTAAGACCAGCTGTCTAGTTATTCATTCGTCTAGTCACTTGTGAATAATAATAGTGTGCTGTAGGTCTCCAACCAAAGTATTCACTCTTTGGTTCACTGCACAATGCACTAAGTGAAGATTCTCATTCATGCAGGTCATGTTATGCAAAAGAGTTTCTAGTTGTGAACATTTTAAAGATTTATTTTTGGGTTTTTGGGCCTCTATTTCAGATAGGAATAGGGAAGGCTGACAGGAAGTGAGTGTGGAGAGAGAGATGGGGTAGGGTTTGGATGGATCAGGAATATACAATTAGCAGTGCAGGCCAGATACAGCCCATTTAAAATGTCCTGTGGCCCAGGAACTGACATGAAACTGAATATACGGTAGTCCCATTGTTTTCCCCCTGTCTTATTTTATGTGGCTCTCTGAAAATACTGTATTACGATTTCCCCCCCCCCATTTGACCCTCTTGGTAATGAAATTGCATTGCATTGACAGAGATCATTGCTGCTGTTCTATTGTGATTGACTCTTGGCCCCAGGGAGATGATGATAATGCATAATGCTGACCTGTCCAGGTCGTCGACGGGGGTGCCAGAGCCGCCCTTGCCGCAGTAGCAGCCGTAGTCAGCGTACTCCAGGATGGGCCAGCTGGTGGGGTTGGCACAGATGATCATGTCCCTGAACTGCCACAGAGCCCTGTAGTCCATGGCCTGGGCTGTGGAGAGAGAGAGAGAGAGAGAGAGAGAGAGAGAGAGAGAGAGAGAGAGAGAGAGAGAGAGAGAGAGAGAGAGAGAGAGAGAGAGAGAGAGAAATATATAGTGTAAAAGTGAGATCAAGGACGAGAATTGAAAATAAGAATGTATGTTAAGGAATAAGACAGAGAGAGATAGACAAAGAAGTGGAGAGAGAATAGATTTCAAGAATGAATGTTATGAAATACTCAATGATGCAATGGCGCTATTTCATCAGTGTTCATTCAACTAGTGTTACAGAATAATTTGATTTGTCTAATTTTTTGGGGGGGTTTTCCAAACACACAAAATCACATTGTTCAAATACATGGCTCTGCAGTCACTGGCAAACACTCTAAAGGAGAGTTTAAAAACAATACAAGATAAAACAGTACTTTTCTGTCTGTTGTTAAAAAGTTTCAAGATAAGCACTTCCTAAAATACAAAATCAACGCAAACACAAACAACGAACAACGAACACAGTGTGGAAAAGGAAATGATTAAAATCTCAAATGTGAAATGTACTTTAGAGGAATATTCACTGCACTCTTCATCTCTCTATTTAAAATCAGGTTAATATCTGAAGGTGAACGTCAAAACTATTGATGACAACGAATCAATACAACGATTACTGCACGGGCCTACCAGGCCCAAGCCTAGGGGCCCAAGAGTCAAGGGGGCCCTAAAGCCCAAGCTTCTATATTTGCATTATCACATCGCATTAAAGGGACACTGTGCAGGAAGTGGTCAAAAAAGGTACTGCAACTATGCTGCTTATTGAAATTGGGCTGCCTATTGCCAAATTTGATCTTTACATGAAAGTTTACTAAGTATTAAACACACATTTTATAGTATGGTCTAAGTACAGTCATTTTTGCAGCTAAAAATTGCTATTTTTGGAAATTCAAAATGGCGGACCATGGAGAAGATCCCCCTTTTCATGTATGAAAAGTGCAATTTTTCCAGTCATAATGGATACTTAGAAGTTGATGCTGGTGGTAAATATTCATGAAAAAGGTAACATCAGTGAATGGGCATGAGCATGAATTCTGGAAATAAACAACTAAAAATCTCACACAGTGTCCCTTTAAGATCACACTTTTAACAACTGCATTTTCACATTTTCTGGGGGGACTTCCCCCAAAGCACCAACAACATACTGTAGACTCTCACATCTGGCCTAAAACCCTGATTCATTTTGCAAACCCGCAACACCCATTGAGGGGGCCCGGCCCTTTCTTGTTGTCAGACCCAGGGCCCGATGGAATCATAAACTGATGACTAGGCTACTCAACTATGGTGTGGTTCTTAGGCAGGTGTTGTTGCATCAGCAGTGATGTAACACTGTGAACACAGATACAGATAACCAACCAGTCACAGAACACATGAGGGTCTAAATTTAGCCAAAGAGCTATAGTAAAATGCTGCACAAGGTAGCACAGTTAATGGTAACGAAGAGTAAGTAACTGCAATCATACTGTAACCATATCGTTCCTCAGAGGAGGTGTGTCGTTCCAAAACCTGAGTTGTCACAACCAAGTTTGTGTGTGTGTGTGTGTGTGTGTGTGTGTGTGTGTGTGTGTGTGTGTGTGTGCGCGTGCCAGTCATGCATGTCACACTCACCAAAGCAGAGCCCACAGGCGAGGAGGAGGATGGCGGAGAGAGAGTTCATGTTGTCTAGAGAGGTGCCGGTGGGAGTCACAGAGCACGTCTGCTGCAGGCCTCCCTTTTATTCCCTTGCACAGCCTTGGGCTGGCCGTGATAAGGCCTAGGAGCCTACACATGCTGTGCATTGTGCATGTGTGTAATCGCTGCGAAACTCCCACGGTTTTCCATTTCCGTACCTGAAGCCAATTTTAGACACTTAGACTCACCCCATCAAAAGTGGGCCAACTATGGGCATTGATTGAGTTCCTTTTTTTCCCTCCCTGGCGTTACTAGTCTACAACAAACCTTGTGTTTTGTATTCCCACTGTCTAGTGCCTGTGCTGTTCTGACACTAGCGTAATGTCAATCAAATCAATCAAAAACACAGGCAGACAAACTGAAAAGGGAAAATAAAAGTAAAAGCAATGAGTTGATGTGAAATCAAGGACTTAGTGTGCAATTCAGCCCTACACTTGAACCTGTGACCACACAGTAACTTCCTGAATGCTACTTATGCCTCTTTTCCACTGCCAGTTTTCTGGTAGGCCTACAGCTCGAGACAGCACGACTCCGCCGCCACTTTTTGCTCTTCGATTGGGCACGGCACAGGCAGCTCAATTGAAGAGCAAAAAGTGGCGACCGAGTCACGCTGTGTCGAGTTGTAGGCCCAACAGAACACCAGCAGTGGAAGAGGCAGAAGTGAACTCAGTGCACTACAACACTGGGCATTCTGTTAGGTCACTACAGAAGGCAGCTCACAGTGGCGGTTCTAGACCAAAATTGTCAAGGGGGGTGAGGTTGGCCCAATGTGTTTTTAGGAGGGCACATTTAATGAAAAAAAAAACCAGGTGTAAAATACTATTTTATACGTTGCATTTTGTATTTAGATATTTCAGTTAAAAAAAGAAAAAAAGATCACTGACTTAAGTACAGGGGCCGCAAACAGGGGCCAGGAGCAATTCTACAGGGGCCGTGGCCCACCCTGGCCCCCCTTCCAGAACCGCCTATGGCACCTCATCTGAACACTTTGCAACTTTTTGCTTTGCTTGTGCACTGAGGATTGTTGTTTTTTCTTTCCTCACTCACAAGGTAATATTGTTTGTAGTGCAGATAATGGATGTTTGATCTGCCTAATGTCGGAAAGAGTGCAAGTATTTGTTTAATTTGTTGAGTTAAGTAGAGTAGAGTACAGTAAAATGTATCAATCTCGAAGGAAATGTAGGTGTACACACATACAAATTCCTTAACATATATTGAACATTCACATAAGAGTCTGTCTGTGCAATAATGGGAGGGGGGGTTGATTAGCAGACATAGGTAAGTGATAAAAGGCGCAGAGGGTGGGGGGTGGGATTTGACCGATCAGCGGCCTCCATAAAGGAGAAGAGTAGAGCTAGGTGTGAGGGGTTGGTGATACGGTCCAGTCACCTATGACAATCTCTTTCTGTGTGTCATTTTGTGTGCTATTAAATTGTTGTGCAATGTACATACATCATAATTTGTGTATGCTGCTGGTGGATACCTTAGGTTCCTTGGGATCAATAGTTACTCTGATCTACAAACCCCAACTCCGATGAAGTTGGGACGTTTGGTAAACAGTGAATAAAATCAAAATGCTATCATTTTCAAAACATTCAATATATTCATTAGATGGAGAATAGTGAAAAGACAACATATTAAGTGTTAAAACCGAGAAAAAATATTGTTTTGGGGGACATATGTACTCATTTGTAATTTGATAAATCCAACACGTCTCAAAAGAGTTGGGACGGGGATCAGTGAAATTTAGTAAACATCCAAATAAGATAAAACAACAAAGAAGAACATTTCAAAATGAATTGTACTGACGGACAATATAGGTGTCCAGGTATAAGATCATCACAGAGAGGCTGAGTCACTCAGAATTAAAGATGCAAAGGGAATAATTACCATAGTTATTACATACATTTTTGAATTCCCTTTGATTTACCACGATTGAGTGTATATAAGACATATTTTTGTTCATAAAATCATTGTATAGGTTCATGACATCATGAAATATATATTGGCTGTAGTCTCACTCTAATTCCTGGAGTGCTAGAGCTATTGAAAATTTACCATATTAAGAATGCTTAATGCATGAAAATGATACAGGGGTGTAACATTCTCCTAAGCACCTGAGCTCACTTGAAATAGACCCAGAAGACATGGGAAACTGTCCTTTGCTTACAGAAGTCAGCAGAAGTTGTAGAAGTCCATTCTTTTTGACAATAATAGAGCATTGCACATCCTGTGCTACAGTAAAAATGGACCATCCAACTTGTGTTAGTGCTAGCTTCAAAGGTCAGCCTCCATGATGGCATGCGGGTGCAGTAGTGCATTGGTTAAGATGTTCTCACTCATCTGAAGTGTTAAATACAGTGCTGAATGGTATAAATGGGTTTTAAACAGCATGAAAAGCCACTCATGCATTATATTTTGAAGGGAGATCTTCGATTACTGCCACATAGTAAGGTCAAATTGCATTCTCTACTATGTTTTAACAGTTTGGCTCCATCATAAGGACCAGCAGGTGATAAAATGGTGGGTTTTTGGTCAAGACCTGTCACACTGTAAGCACTACAGAAAGGAAAACATTGCAAAACATGACAAGGAATACACCCACCATTTAAGCTGGTGAAATCATGTCCAAGATAGGAATTAACACTGTTTTTTATATAAAATCATCTCATCGGTTAATGTATTTAACTGTTAAGTGTTGTCTTTTGTTTTGCTTTTAGTCTTCCTCGACATTTGCTGCCATTTATTGTCCCCGTCCCAACTCTTTTGAGACGTGTTGGATTTATCAACTTATATTTAACACTTAATATGTTGTCTTTTCACTATTCTCCATCTAATGAATAGATTGAATGTTTTGAAAATGATATCATTTTGATTTTATTCACTGTTTACCAAACGTCCCAACTTCATCGGAGTTGGGGTTTGTACAAAGTACTCTACAATGAGCGCATTTCATTCAACTAATGTTATTCAAGATCTACTGTATCAGGGTGTCCATCAAGATCTACTGATTGAGTTTCAATGCTTTTCCATCATACAAAGCCAGATGATACTTTTCAATTAATATCCTGTGTGTGTACAATTTTGCATACTGTAGGGCTAAGTATGAATTCGCACTCATGTTACATTATTATGTTATTACATTATTACTATTACATTGCAATTAGCTGACGCTTTTTATATTCAAAGCGACTTACACTCACGACTTACCATATTTTTAAGGACAGGGGTATTGGTTTACAGTCCCTGGAGCAGTGTGGGGTTAGGTGCCTTGCTGAAGGGGACCTCAGCCATGGAGTGTAGTGGGGAGTGCTAAAGGTGGGATTTGAACCTGCAACCCTCTGATCTAAAGCCCATCTCCTTAACCGCTACGCCACGGCTGCCCAAGACTTTACAGAAGGTGATCGTGAAATAAATTGTGTTACCTCTAATTTTCTTAACATATTATTTTTATCGCTCAAAACAATGTCGGTCCAATCACACAGCTGGGATAGCTTACAATTTCTTATTCATAGTCAGAGCAAGAACCACCCACCCCACACACAAACCTCCACCAAACAAACAAACAGACAAACAAACAAACAAACAAAAACACTCAAGGTCCCTTGTGTACTAAAACTTAATATTTTATTAGGATATAAATCTGGCACACAGCATGAAAAATACACTCACTGGACCTGTATCTTTTGTACACAATCTTCTCATACACAGCACACTGCCCCCAACTCACCCACATTGCCTTCAGTGTCCCCACTCTTTGTCGTAACAGGACTGGTCCTTCCACTTTCTCAGGTGCAAAACGGGCCACACATACACTCATAAAAGCAAAAAACACTAACAAAAGCAAACTAAAAAAAAAAAAAAAAACACAAACGCATTTCTGTATACGTGTATAATATGTGAAGAGTAAAATGCTCAAACAGATTCAAAGTGCCTATGCCCAGGATACTTGTAGGCCTTTGTGTGGACTTTGGCAAGCGGAGAGAGTAAAGTGAGAATCATATTGTATGATGAATAAACCTTTAACTCAAAAGCTTTTTGAGTGACTCTATTGTCCTGGCGCGTCCATTCACTACACTCTCAAACAAAATTGTAACACAAGAAGCTTTGTTGGGGAGGAAAAAAAGCAGTAAAAACGCCATCGCACATTCAAGTTCTACTTAGTCTGGTGAGATACGGTGAAACCTAAGACCGAGCCAGAAACACAATAGGCCTTCTCTTAAAAGAAACATATAGTTTTCTTAAAAGGGAGTGTAAGGGATGTCACAAACTTAACACTGCAGAGGACTTGTCTTTCAATCCCACATGCGTCAATCATGATAATTTCAGATACAGAACTCTAGTGGTTACGTTTACATGGGACATTTAATTCCAAATGAACTCACTTTAATACAGAATAAATCTTAATTCCGCTTTGAAACCGTCATGTAAACACTTCAAATTCGGAATTTAATGAAAGATCAAAGGGAACTCGATGGAACAATTTCATTCGGAATTATTCATTCGGAATTAAAAACGTCATGTAAACGTAGCAACTATTGCATACAAGTACAGTAACCATGATCCATTTGCTATATGGACCTGTACTGACACAGGTGTGACGTGTGAGATACATGAGGGCACCAAGATCCTCCAGTCCAGTTAGCTCTGATCTGGAGGAGTTTCTCGACAGCGTAGTTGCTAACCATCTTAGACACTTAAAGTTGGTTGGTAATGAGAAATTGCATTGCAACCTACTGTACTAAGTTGCTAATTAGTTAGCAACAATGCCTTTGAGAATGGGGTTCTGCCTTGAGTTTATAAAACCCAGGCCAAATCTGGAATGGATTACAAGGCAGGGTAGATGTAGCCAATATTAAGCGCAACCCAGCCCAGATCGAACATGGGTAATTCAAGGGTTAATCCTGGACTACTGTGAAGTGGAGCAGCTGCACTGAGTGAAGAATTCAAAATGCTATCTTGATTGGCTCGTGTATCTGTCTGTCTTCCTGTTTGTACAGCAGATCACTTGTGCACTACACGGACAGTAACTTGCTTCATGAGCGAGAGAGAGAGAGAGAGAGAGAGAGAGAGAGAGAGAGAGAGAGAGAGAGAGAGAGAGAGAGAGAGAGAGAGAGTTAGAAAAGCAGACAGAAAAAAAGAGAAGTTTTGTTCAGTAGGGAGTGTGGCGTCTCAAATGGGCTTGTAGAGGAGTGTGGTGACGTACTTCTTCTTGTAACGATGCGTGGCGCTCAGTACCATCACTCCATCCTACAACAAACACAATTATGAAAAATAATATTAGTCATATTATTACAACCAAGCTAGAGAGAGATTATCTTTTTTCACTCAAATAAAATGCTTTCTTTTTTTCTTAGCATGTTAGTCACATCAGCTCAGCCTTTAACAGGGAAATTAAAGAGTGCCACTATGAAACATAATAAAACACAGGGTGACTACGATCAGTGATGTAACACTAAGTTATTGCAGCAGTTGGACCACAGGCACAGTCAGTCAACAGAGATGTTCAACGTTTAGTATTTGTGTGATAAGGAATCCCTTTGGTATTTTTTAAGCATTGTATTTTAACAGTAAATATTGGCAGTGTAGACTCAGAGGGTTAGTGAAAACAGTGGTTATGTGGATTGGTGCATCTTACCTTTATGGATAGTGCATAGAGGTGGTTCAGCATGACGTGATTGGGTTCTGGGAGCAAGGCTGGGTCACACTGTAACCAAGGCAACAGCAAATGACTAAAGTTTATGCACTTATTATCACTGCATTTTTAACAATACACACACCACATTTAACATGTACTTCAAATAAAGACTTGGATGAAGTCTTGTATAGTTACAAAAATGTTTCCCACTTAAGCATTCTTTTTTTTATTATACAGTACAGTACAGTAATGTATTTGCCATTTTGGTCGTCAATGGTAAATGTTAAAGGGTAACTTCAGCCAATTTCAACATGCAGTTGTAATGCTCACACTACCCTGGTTTTGTCAGTACCCAAGATGTTTTTTTTCCAGCCTTTTCCAAGATCCTGGTCATTGTAATGGGGGCAGGTGTTTGTTTACATTAAAAAAAACCATCTTGATTTATACCAAAAACATCCAAAAGGTTTAGCAACATCAGCAGACAACTATCAAACAGCGATACCTTTTTGGAAAATATTTGGAGTAGGCCTATGTTAAGATTTTTTTTAAATGTAAACAAACACCTGCCCCCATTAGAATAGCTCATATCTCGGTAAGGGCTGAGCCAAAAAATGCACCATCACCGGGTAGCGTGAGCAATACGACAGCATATTGAAATTGGCAGTGAGTGCTCCTTTAACTTGTTAAAAGGGGCCTTTTGTCAAGAACAAGGTTTTCATGATTTCACAGTTGTCAGCAGTCAGACTTTGCCACAAGATAAAGAAGATGTTATAAAGACCACTTTCAGTATAAACTGAATCCAAATATGGAATCAAAATATGGAATTACTGCACTTTGCCTTTCTAGGGCACTGCAGTACAGTGAAAGTAAAGAGAGTAGAGTAGAGTAGAGTAAGTGGATTCAAACTCCGCCCACCCAATGCAAATGAGTGTGCTCAAGTTTGGCCTGCTCAGAGGACGTTGTCCTCTTATTCTTCTTCTCTTTCTGTGGCATTTGGTGACGACTTGCATGAGATGTGCCCTACCGCCATCTACAGTGCCAAGGGAACTCCATTTATTCTCAACCTAAAGCCTCCAAAGGTTTCCTGACTGCAGGGGTGTTCACATGACATCACATGGATCCAGGAAATGCACAGGGTTGAATCATCTTACTCTACTAAGAAAAACTTTGGCGAAAGGGTGACGCCACTGTACCCACCGAGATGCCCGTGTCCTTGTTGAGGATGACCTGCAGCAGGTGAGGGGGCAGGATGGGCGGAGACTTGAACTTCTCGTCCTGCTTGGGAGTGTAGGCGTCCTGGTGGTACGGACCAGGGGGAGAGCTGGAGAGGTCTGGAAAGGAAACACATACAGATGTCACATCACATGTCTTTGAACCAAACCATTATAACAACTCTGATAGAGGCATGGCACCCGCTAAGTGTGTATAAAAGAGTTTATGTGTGTGTGTGAGAGAGAGTGAGGGAGTGATGGGTCTCTTAGGCTGACTTTATATTTCTGAATGAGATAGTATGTATGAGAGAGAGAGAGAGAGAGAGAGAGAGAGAGAGAGAGAGAGAGAGAGAGAGAGAGAGAGAGAGAGAGAGAGAGAGAGAGAGAGAGAGAGAGAGAGAGAGAGAGAGCAAGCTTGATGGTGGTGGTGGTGTATGTCCCTAATAGTGAGGATGAGATTAAGAGGAACGACGGGAATTAAGGGTGTGCATGTGAGCGCCATCTTAACCTACCTGACATATCTGAGCATTTTTGGGAGTCCACCATGAGGGCATCAAAGACCTCAAAGTCCGTCTTCTTCACCTGGATGATGTTGTTAACACTCCCCATTTGATTGGTCACTACCGGCTGGGACGGGATAACAGAGCAAACACACAAAAGACACAGTTAGGGTGACTGAGTGAATATCACAGTCATGCAACACACAAACACACTGAGTATG
Source organism: Engraulis encrasicolus (assembly GCF_034702125.1). NCBI lineage: Eukaryota > Metazoa > Chordata > Actinopteri > Clupeiformes > Engraulidae > Engraulis > Engraulis encrasicolus. The sequence goes on along the minus strand of NC_085867.1, from coordinate 20,263,974 downwards.
GACAACTGCCAATTACACGTCAATACACCCTTCATGTAATTCAAACACCTACATGCATGCATGTTCACTAGCACAAACGCACACAGTCATCTTTTGACATGCATGCATACAGAAATCACAGACACAGACGCAAACACACACAACCTACCTCTGTTGGGTCGTGGATCCAATTGCCGTCAACGTAGAATTTATACTGGTGCTCTCCCTCAGGCAGGTCCACTATAGCTACAAAGTTGTTCTGACTGGAAAAAACAGAGTAGAGTAGAGTACCGTTTATTAATCCCAAGGGGAAATTAAGGTGTCAAGTAGCATACATACATAAGACATTACACACAAATAATACACAACATTCCACTATATAGCCATTCCATTGACTATATAGCTGACTCTTGCATACATTCAGCCCAAGACAGATCTCACTTCCTCTTTCTCACTCTCTCCCTCACTGTTTCTAACACACACACACACACACACACACACACACACACACACACACACACACACACACACACGTTGCATGTACTGCAGGAGAGAAGTGGCATTCTGTCTCTCATCAAAGTAGAGCCTCAAGTGAGCACTGATGCCTCAAGCTGTACATTGATATTACACACTAATTAACTTTTGAGTAACTTTTGTCCATATTGAGTACGCACACACACACACACACACACACACACACACACACACACACACACACACACACACACACACACACACACACACACACACACACACACACACACACACACACACACACACACACACACACACACACACACGCACACACACTTAGCAGAACCTAACACTCAACACTTTCCTGGCTGTCCTAACTGTTGTGTGCCTTGTTTGTTTTCATCTACTCCATATCTACATTTATTCATCTACATAATGTACAACAATGGCCTTTCGTCATTCACATAATAAATACATCTCTGGAGAATAACAGCAAAATTACAATTACCAGTTGATTTAAAATGTACAGATCTACTGTATGGCTGTGTAAAATAAGGGGAAAATACTTCTCCCAATTCCAAAGTACAAATATATTGCCATTTAAAGAATCAGCGGAAGGATGCAGTGCTTTTCAATCTAAAATAATGGACAATTAATTAATGCAGGGTTCTCCACACTGAACTCCCACAAGCGCTGACTTGACAACTTCACCTACTAGTCTAAATGCCTCATTATCCCATCATTGGGTTTGTTTCCTGAATGTCATGGCCCACCGTTCTAAATGTCCAACGCACCTTCCTCACTAAAGAGAACAACTTGTGCAGAATACAGTGTCCCCCTGCCTGTCAATACTCAATGTACCCATATAGTGGGACCTGTGTGTACAGTACGCCTACTGTACACCTTTGCTGACAGAGAGAGAGAGAGAGAGAGAGAGAGAGAGAGAGAGAGAGAGAGAGAGAGAGAGAGAGAGAGAGAGAGAGAGAGAGAGAGAGAGAGAGAGAGAGAGAGAGAGAGAGAGAGAGAGAGAGAGAGAGAGAGAGAGACCTTATACAACAGAGAATGTCTTGGTATGACGCATCCAACCAAAACACAGCTGGGTGTCATTGGCGTTTCTCACGGACCACCACCATACAGGACAGGGACAAGGCATTGAAACAGGGACAACATAAAAAGGGCCACCTCCTGGTCAGGGGGATCTTGTTGGTCCAGTTGTTGAAGGAGCCGGCCACGAACACCTCCTTGCCCATGCCGGTCCAGCGGAAGACGGTGGGCCGGTCCTCCACCGGGCCCTTGACATTGGCCTCCAAGTCCTGCTGCCAGGCAAAGAACTCGTCCTTCTCCATTGGAGCCTGCACAAACCAAGCAGGGCAAATTCTTAATGGGAGGGAAGGAAGTGTGGCTGCGAGAGAGTGAGAGTGAGAGTGTGTGAGAGAGAGAGAGTGAGACAGAGCGAGAGAGAGAGAGAGAGAGAGTGTTTGTGTTGGAAGTCTATAGCTATACCCTACAGTTAAGTGTACACTGCTTGATCCACATGTGAGAGTATAGTAGTACCGTATAACTGATTATTATATTTCATGTGACAGTTTTCCATGAGATGTAGGCCTACACATGTTCAGCCCTGTAAGTATGCGCTTGGTGATGAATGTAGTCTCACTCTCTGGGAACACAGCAATATACAAGGTACCACGAAGTGAGTACAAGCCACAAAACAACAATGAGAATGCACTGGGATTGTCTCGCTCAACTAAATGCTGCTAACACATGGAAAAATGGATCAAATCCGCCAATCACAAACTATTCATTGACAGTGACATGTACACGCATAACAATTCATCATTATTATTACTATTAATAGTATTAGGGTGGTTGACATGATGCCCTGTTTTTACGTAACATTAGTTAAAAACCTACAAAATTGATATTTTTCCTCTTGAAAACAAATGTAAATGAAAGAAGATGTGGTACATCATGTTTCATATTAGTCTTAGATGAGAAGAAACATTTTTGTTCAGATTTATGGAAAGGTCTAGATGTCAAATGTCCTGTGGTGTAACTGTGACATTAATACAACCTGGAATATATACAGCTATAAAATAAACCAACAACATTTTGAATCATTTATAAAGCATTTGGCATGATTGCATAAATATTAACCTTATATTAAAAATATGAATGTGAAAAAACTCAATTTCGTAACACAAATTGCGTCCTGCGGGTGTACATGTAAGTCAGGTTTGTGGATGGGCAGCTGCAACGCCAACTACAAGGGTCTTAAAGGCAGGCTCCTAACCAGTTATACCTCAGTTATTGGAGAGTGGTGTGGAAGTTTAAGGTGACTATTAACCTCTTAATAAGTCTACATATTGCAATGATTCTGTCACACAATGCTTAGGTTCATTTATGGTGTGCCATGGTGTGACTGCTCTTATGGAAGGAAAAAAAAACGTTTTTTTATGAGTGGAAACACATATTAAGGTTAAATACAATATCATTATCTAGTTAGCATGAGCTCGGAGGTCAGTCTAGAATACAAAAGGATTAAAATGGCCACAATGCAGTGAATTTCTTGTGGTGTGACTTCATGTACTATGGTGTGACATGCTTAGGCATTGTGTTACTCAATCCTTGCTTATTTTTCATGCATCATGCAAGGATATAAGGATACCAGGAGATTCATTTGTCACATTCACACAATTATTACAAGTAATACAGTGAAATCACAGTTGTCTGCCTGTACAATACATAGGCGTGTGTGGGTGGGGTTGGGGGTGCGGGTGGGTAGTAGTGTGTGTGTGTGTGTGTGTGTGTGGGGGGGGGGTTAAAGGAAAAATAGCAGAAAGAGCATTGGCGGTATGTTTGTGCAGAATATTAATCATTTTATTTTATCTTACAGAAATGTCACACCAATGATGTCACACCACAGGACACATTTTACCAAAAATGGCAAAAAATTAGGCGAAATTCCACGAACCACTGAAATCCCATTTTTTTCTTTTTTCTTTTTCCAATTTTTCCACCCATTTTGTCAGGAATTTAAATATGCTTCCTCCTTTAAGTGTGTTACAGCCTTAAACGTCAACCACCCATTAACAGTACTAAATCATATCTAAAAACTCATGCTCGGTATACTGTGTATTAGGCGTGTACATGTACAGTTCCTCAGTTCCTCAGTAGCACACTGACACTGACACACGCACATGTGACACTGACACATGGCCATCTGATTCTATTCAGTCTAGCAAATAAAAAGCTATATTGATTTGCAACTGCATTGCTTAGTCCTCATCGTGAATTGACAGCTGCCTGTCACTATGGACATTGGACAGATATATTGTTTGCCTCATCACCCAGCCCTAATGTACCCCTGGTTTCCCAACCAGGGGTAGGCTCACCACTAGAGGTACGCAAGCACACTGCAGAGGGTACTTCAATTTTTTATATATATAATAATAAACCTATGGAGCATAGTCCCATTGCATTGGGATAGAGATAGAGGAAGATATGTAAAGCCTGAGTAAATGGTTACTCATGGCACAACAAAAAGGCTTATGGGGGTACGCAATGCAAAAAAGGCTGGGAAACACTGCCCTAACCCTAACCCAAACCCGGTGTGAGGTGGGTGCCTTGCCTTCATGTCCTCCCCGTGGAAGATGTCTGCGTCCTCGGGGCTGTCCATAAGGATCTTGGGCCTGTCCCCCTCCTTGGCACCCCTGCTGTCCCGCCTGTGGGTCTTCTCGCCCTGCCCCATGCCCGCTCTCTCGCTGCTGGTGTTTCCCATGATGCCGCTGCTCCGTTTGCCTGCCCGGCCGGCCTGCCTCACAACGCAGGTCACACACAGAGGCAAGAGGAGAGGGGCGAGAGAGCCCGGAGACTGCTGCTCAACACCTAACGGAGGGAGGCGGAGGGAGGGTGAGTGCGGCACCTGTGGTGCTCACACAGCTGCGTGCCAGGGGAAAAGGAAACACAAAATGTTTGGTTAAGTCGAGTCACATGTGTTTATCTAAGACATTTGAACTTGATCCAAAGTCTTGAGTTGAGTTCACAAATGAGATATACAGAATTTGAGATGTTGAGAACCATGATGACAGGTATGACAGTAATTAAAACAACAAGAACAGCAATAATACTACGAAAGGGTTGCGTTAAAAGAAAATAAACAAGAGCAGTACATCAGGATTAGGAGGACTAATGATAATTGAAATGGACAATTTCTAGCCCTAAGATTGAAATGGCAAAGGTTTGTAGCAGGTATGTCATCGTGTAATATTTGCTAACAGTTTGGCTTGTGTGTGTTGATGATTTGCTATTGGAGGATGCTGTGATGGCCCGGGGCACTACTTTGCAACTTCCAACTTTTGATGCATAACTGGCGTTTTAGAACTGTACTATCTGAGAACGTGTGGCTAGACGTACAGCGGCAATGGCCTGCCTTCCTTCGGGGGAAACCACTACTGGAAAAACAAACACTGCTGAAGGTCTGCTACACTACACGAGGAAACTTCAAAGAAGGCTACTCTAACTTAGGGGTCACTTTTAGGTTACGCTTTGCGGACAAACATTGACATTTATCACAAGTTTCGTGCATGCCTCTGAGGTTCCGGTCATGTATCTAAGACGGCGACGTTGGGTATTATTGAAACTGGAAAATTATTAATAAAAAGCCATCAGTCAAGCTCATCAACAAAAAATCTTAACTTAGGGTCGCATAGCTCATCGTGCAGCGTTAGCTAAGATGTGTCGCTTGTTAGCTCATTACCAGGAGGGCTAGCCTTGTCCACAAACTGCACGAGCGCTGCTCATGTCCTGACATAACCTGTATGGTTTTATGTATTTGCGTGGTGTATGATAATTGTGTGACAGAACAAAACTAACAGGCAGGAAAATTAGCTGTGGTGGATAACGCGTACACTGTCGTGCTAACTTGCTAGCATAACGGGGCTTAGCTTTGTTGACGTATCTGTTACTGTTGCTGTTAGTGGCAGTCATTTCCTCCAGCTTCCTTGCCATGCAACAATATATGCCCATATATGCACGGTATACTAATTTCTGATATAGCTTGAATTTTTTTTAGTTTTGCTTACCGGTTTGTTGAATCCTAACTTGTGTTTATTTTCTGTGCGTGCCACTCCGTGTAATCTTCCGTCAGATTTTCATGTTTGCCATCACGTGACGTCACGATCAGCCCCGCCTTCTCATCTTCACACGTACTGGCTGCTCCTCCTCTTCACACATGAAGCAGTCACTTCGAAAAAAATAAATAATAATGATTAAAAAATGGAGAATTCACTTTTCAAGTGAGAATTTCTGTATTACATCTATTTTGATTTGTTTTTTCATATCACAGACCTATCATAATCATCATTATTCATCACTCTTTGACCATTTCAGAAGGAGAAAATGGAAATATTAGGCCCTATATCTAGGGCATCCTTGTTGAAGAAACCAAAGGTTTTTTTTTTTTTTTTTACCTTTATGAGTGATAATTTATTCATTCATTAATTCATTTAAATTTTATTCATTCCTTTATTTCCTCCAGGGTTTGTGACCTTCTACAGTCACCTTTTCGTAGCCATCCAACACCAAGCACTCCAAATGTCTTAATGACACTGAAACTAATTTGAACGACTGTACCCCTACCCTAATTGGCTACTAACTTCACTAGTTATGCTAATCACTTCCCTTATCCTTTGTTTTTTTTGTGTTTGTTTCCAGGGCGGGCGGAATAACTCGTTCTTGGTCACCTGAGACCTGTTTGTTAAGAGTGGAGCGGGTCACTGTGACTCTGCTTCCTCCTCTTCATTCGACACCAGAGGTACCTCTTTGTCCCCAAGTCGCGGCGTGGGTGAGTTGCTGTGGGAACACACATCCTTAGAGGATACCAGCAGGTGTACGGTAGGCTACAGACAGGCAGGCAGGCTGGCAGCAGGCAGGTAGGCTGTTACTATATGCCACACCTCAGACTCCCACCACAACTCACACATGAGCTTTAGAGTTCATGTATATATGGGGGCTTTGAACTGGACTGAATTGGCTCATCTTTTTTGATAGCTTTCAGTTTTTGTTTTGTTCTTTTTTTGTTTATTTGTTTGTTTATTTGTTTGTTTGTTTGTTTGTTTGTTTGTTTGTTGGTCGTCGACTTGGACTAATTGTGACACATGAGAAGAACATTACCATTTTCCACAAACACACTGCCTGCGAACTATAGAGACCATATGAAAGTGTGGTGTCGAAGATTGAAGGGGCATACAGGGCTTCCATTTTGTAGGATCCATTAAGAGGATACAGAGGAAAGGTGAGTGTGTGCTTAGTGTCGCATAGCAGGACGAGTTTAATGGTAACTGATAGTAATGGCTTGCTTCATGGCTGAGTCACAAACATTGTACAATGTTGAGAATGACTAGGCTGCCATAGAGAGAATTATGACATTTATTCTGTTTCAGTGAAGGAGGAAGGTACCTCCTACTAACCAACTAACCAACTAACCAAACCAAAGCAAACTTTGTATTGGTATTTTTATTTGCATTTGTATTTAAAATTGAAGTGTTTGCAAAGTGTCCAAACTTATGGTTTTAAGTAATGGACAAAGAAAATCAGTAAACATAGGGGCTTGTTCTGAAGTATAGCTGTAGCAGGTATTGATAGGCAGTGAAACTCACACATTCCCTGTTGTCCTTGCCCCTCCATCTTGACAGATACAAATTATTTCGGTTTCAAGATGTCTTTAATTATGCCTACATTATTGACTGCAAAAATGAAACATTTTAGTGTATTGTGGTTGTTCTGTTAATTTCACTACATCACCCTCAAACTTCGCTACATCAACCTCAAACCTATTTAGATAGAGATGCCGTTGCAGCTTTGTTTTGCCCCTATTGACTTTCATGTCTGCTGTGTGTTTAACATATAGACAAAGACTGAGTCATAGACCATTACAGAGCCCCCATGTCTCAGATATGAGGGTTCCACAAGCTGTTCAGGACTCCATGTCTTGCTTACGCATCATGCCTCCATGTCTTCTTCACTTGTTTGTTGGACCTCCTTGGAAACGAAAATGGTTCCTCAAGGAGCTATCCTTAAAAAAATTGAATTTGAAATTGAAATTGAAATGATCAAGGGACATTGTCAGTGCCACCGCCAGGTGACGTGGTTAATATCCATTACATTACAGTACACGCAAAACAGAGACAATTACACCTAACTGTCTTTTTCACAGTTTGAGAATGAGTAGAGGTTTGATGGACAACTTGTTTCATAAACATATATGTTTAAGTTGGGGCACTTCATGTACAATTTAAAATGTGGAATGATTTAAGTGTTATGTGACTGACCTCAGTCTGGACTGCACTTCTGCACAGTTGTTCTTGGGAGCAGTAATGAATGGACATCCCTCTGCTGCTGCCGCAGTCATACTGTTTGGCTACCTGGTGTCACTCTGCAAAGGTAATGACAATATTTATATTTATTCTGTGTCTGACCCACCCAAATAGTAAATGTTAAGCTTAGAAGAGGGGATGTCTGCGCTTTAGCCTTGGTGGTGCTCACAGTCGAGGACAGTAGTTTCAAGACTGGCTCAATACATTGTAAGCCTTTTAAAAGAGATGTCTCCTATATGGTCTCAGAAAACAACTACCAATCCAAATGCCTTTAATGCTAGTAGGTTTTCCACTCGGTCCAAGATACCACACCCAATTCAACAACTTCACTAGGACTGTCTAAAATGCCTCACAGCATTTGTCCACTGTGACTTCTAAAGAAATATGACAAGATTGCAGAGATGGAATAGATTGCCACCTCAGCAGCCAGGCGTAAATGCAGTGCTTCGAGGAATTCAGCCTTTTTTAGACTCTCTATAATGTTTGAAGAAGTCATGCAGGTTTCTAAACACAGCCCTGTCAATCTTTACCAGGAAGTGTCCCCTGGGTATTTACAAACCAAATATTCAGAATCATGTGACGATTGTGCGTGAGTATTCCGCTTAACCGCTTATTTCCTTTATGACATAATGTTTTCCTGTTTATTGTTTGGGGTGATGCTCAGATGTTTCCGTGGCAATGGAGATCACCTCCTCAGGACCCCAGACTCTGCAGATGGCCCAGGGGGATGCAGTGACTCTGGGGTGCACCTACTCACCAGGGCCCCTGGATACTGGGGAGCTGGACATCGAATGGTCCATTGTCAGCCCCGACACGACCCAGAAAGACCAGCCTGTAAGCATTCCCTATCCTGATATGACTACATGACTTCCAGATAGATGGATGGATGGATGGATGGATGGATGGACGGATAGATGGATGAAACCTTTATTGCACCAAGAGGAATTTGTCTTGCACTCCACATTCAAAATAACAACATAGAACAACGCAACATTTATGCACACATTTATACTATTACAAATACAACCGTGCACAATGCATATGGTACATAATGGTGAAAGACTGAATTCTACTGGTCATGGTGCTGATCAGAGAGTGCATGCAAACAAAAAAGCAGAGAGGAAAAGAGGCCTTGTGTCTGGACGTGTTCATATGTGAATAAAAAGTTACAAACATACCCTGCATAAGCAATTAGGCATGTAACCACTTGTACTTCCTAGAACTATTATGGTAGTGAAACACAGGGAAACCTGGGACATATGAGGGTGGTGATGTTTATACTTTGTACGTCTATCTGGGTAAATAAACAGGCTAAGCTCTTAAAAGCCGCAATGCATTCTTAAGTGCATTATGCTGTTTCCTGTCTCCTTGTAATTACAGGTGTGGTTTGTTGTGTTTCTGTAAACCTCACAATAGTTATGTTGTTGTCTCTTCTAGTGTAACACTGGGTAAACACTAATGCTCACAGTGGCAGCAATTTGTGTAATGAAGACACATTTACCAGACATTGGATGTAAAGCAAAATGATTTTCACCTCTTTAACTCTCTCTCTCTCTCTCTCTCTCTCTCTCTGTCTCTCAGGTCATTTCCTACACTAGTGGGAGGAAGTACATCCATGGCAACCCTGACCTGATGAAGGGCTTGGACTTTGCGGCGGGAAACCCGTCCAATGGCGACGCCTCCCTGTCGATCTCCTCGGTGTCGGGCGGCCACAGTGGAGTCTACCAGTGCAAGGTGAAGAAGTCGCCAGGGGTGGACACACGCAAACTCTCCCTGGTGGTCATGGGTAAGGCCATGTCATGTTCCCTCTGAAGTTACTGTAATGTACAGGTACAACCAGCCAGCTTTGGAGAATAAATAAATGAATCTGAATCTGTCTGAGTTTTCTCTTGTCCAGGACATTGACCTTGGGCCTCATGTATTAAGACTTAAGGCGTATATTTTTTGAATCTTTGTGTATGTGAAAAATCTGAAAAGATAAATATGCACCTGAAATTTAAAAGGTTTTCATGTTGAGTCATGTGGTATGAACTTCACATGAAATGTACGTAGTACACATGCACTTTTTCAAGTTTTCATTGCAGTCTTAGTGCATCTGAACATTTGCGCGAAAAGCTACTTTTGGAGCTTTTTTGTGCGTAAGCATGTTTTGTACATGAGGTCCCAGCACTATACATAGGCTACATTGTGTCTTGTTATGTGACATTTTGTTCAGTTCCTATTTTATGTCTATGTCCCTTTCATGAACAATTAGTGTAAAAAAAAGGCACAGCCAGTCTTTTGCCAGTTGACTTGCAGAGGAAACAATGACAGAGGAGTTCTCATGTTTTATTGCTGGGAAGTTAATAACCTTTGCATTTTACATAGTGCTACACTTCGGGTTCAAATTTGACATTTATTGACTTCTCCAAAAATGTCAAACTCCCTGAAACATTGTCCTTTAGTGAAAAAAATGTTGTTTCTCCAGATATTTACCATTTCTCTCTCACTCTCTCTCTCTCTCTCTCTCTCTCTGTCTCTCATACAGAGCGTCCGTCTCCGCCTAAGTGTTCAGTGGAGGGGGGAGAGGCGGTTGGGCGGCCCGTGACACTACGCTGCAGGTCCCTCCAGGGCTCCACTCCTATGTCCTACCAGTGGAAGAGGGAGATCGGAGGGCCCACACCCCCGGAGGCCACGGAGGGTGAGTGCACCCTCTAGTGGTCAAAGACTGTGATCACATGCTGCCGTTAATGCTGTAATATACTATACTGTATTTCAGTCCTATTATATTACCGGTATGTTACATTGGGCTATATAGTTTGGTCGGTCCCAGATTATTTTCACATTTCAAAGTGGGCCTTGGTGCTTTGGAGAATGCTTTGCTTTGCTATACTGTAGTATATTACATTACAGTACTGTACATGTCACAAACCAAAATACAACACAAGAGAGGACACAAATCAAGTTAGAATTGTGCAAAGAAGAAAACTGCGCATATAAAAATATTACAGAGTAATGTGAATATACAGGCAGTGCAAGCTGTAAGCGGGCCGTGTAAAAGCTCTGGGGGCAAAATGGGTTTTCTTTTATATTCTGAAGACAGGCCGCAAGTTGTGTGTGTGTGTGTGTGTGTGTGTGTGTGTGTGTGTGTGTGTGTGTGTGTGTGTGTGTGTGTGTGTGTGTGTGTGTGTGTGTGTGTGTGTGTGTGTGTGTGTGTGTGTGTGTGTGTGTGTGTGTGTGTGTGTAAAAAAACCCTCCAAGGACATGGAGCATGTGTATCTTTGCTTGTGTACATGCACATATGACTGTATGTGTGTATGTGCATGTCTATGTATGCACCTGTGTGCGCGTGTGTGTGTGTGTGTACATCAGGGGCCTACAAAGCTGGTTCAGGATAGGTTAAGGTTATTCAAGAGGTAAATCATCTAATACAAGAGCGTTTCGTAGGAAAATGAGGACTCCAGGCTCTTCTATTAGATGATTTGCCTCTTAACTTAACCATGCTTTGCAGTATAGGCCCCAGTACCTGTGCCTCTGTGTGTGACTCAGACTCCCTGACAGGACAGCATGTGTTGTGTGTGGTTCAGACACTCTGACAGGGGAGCTGAAGATCAGCAATCACTCTGAGGCCTTCACGGGCATCTACACCTGTGAGGTCAGCAACAGCGTGGGCAAAGGACGCTGCAAGATCAACCTGAGAGCCCTCAAGCGTAAGTGCATACCAAACCACACAACTGCCAGGGCACAGACAAAAATTCACAAATGACAATAAACAGTATACTGTAAAATATACACTACTGTGTGCATTACACACATCTTGTCATACACATGCACTCACATCACACTCGCACACACGCGCGCGCGCGCGCACACACACACACACACACACACACACACACACACACACACACACACACACACACACACACACACACACACACACACACACACACACACACAGACGTAGCATACCCACCAACACACTAACCTGACGCTCGCCAGTCGCCTTCCACAAACGTTCATCTGGAGCTACCTGTACGCCATAGACATGACAAAGATGTTCTTGAGTACAGAAAGATACATCAGGCTCGTTCATTTCCGGATCCATTTCACGTCAGGTGAACGCCCCTTTAGGAGACCTACGGTTAGGAGACCTTTGGAGTCTTGAGGTTGAGAATAAATGGAGTTCCCTTAGCGCTGTAGATGGCGGTAGTGCACATCTTGTGCAAGCTGCCACCAAAAGCCACAAAAAGAGAAGAAGAAGGAGGGGACAACGCCCCCATAGGAGACCGAATTTGAGCACACTCTTTTGCATTGGGTGGGCGGAGTTTGCGATATGTCTTTCTCTAATGGGGCACCTAAGTCACGCCCTTCTACTTCCGATCCGTGGGGCTGGAGCTCTCAACATTTTGAATGAGAGTCAATGGAGCAAGTCAAGCTAAATCCTCATCCCGTTTGGCATGTGCTCCGGATTTCACATATGATGGCAGTGGATTTGAAAGGTTTGGATTTGCGTCGTAAGACCACTCATTTTCGACACGCAAGAAACGTTATTTTAGCTTTTGTGCAAAACTGTGTTCGAGACTACACGTGCGCCTCACATATTTGACGTGAACCGAGGCACAGTCAACCCTACCGCTGCACCGCGGCTTAAGTGGCTGCACGTCAGACATGCGACGTCTGTTGTGCAGTCCAAATAATTACATATTTTTGCACGCACACAACTCAAAAATCGCTTGCCAAGTGAAGTCAAAAAGCACACCATTGGTTGTTATTAATTCTGAGGCAAAGCATATGTGTGATCGGCTGGGATCCGCGAGGTGGATCGAAAAATAGCTTTGATCAGTCCATTACAGCACAGTCAAAAGTTGTTGCGTTCCCAGCCCCATGAGCCGCCCGGAAGGGGCGGAGACTTAGGTGCCCCATTGACTATTTATGGACGTAGCTTTGCGAAGGCATGATTTTATAAATCTTTGTGTGTGACTGGGGAAACACTTATCTGACATTTTCAATGTAATAACTATTCACAGATTCAAAAATACAGTCGAAATGACAGAATCATTGTCTATGATGATGAGTGAGTCCATGCGAGCGGCCATTGTTCAGTCCCACCAGGAAATCGCGGGCATTTTCTCAAAAAATCGCGGTCGGAATTGCCAGATGGTGCACGAGGATTTCCAGAAAATCGCGATAAAAGTTGCAGAGCTTCTTACTGTGTTGTTGCGATTTTGTTGCGGCATGAAGTGAAAGGTGCGATTTTTGTTGCGATTTTTAATGTGTTTCCCCACGCTTGAAAGTAATTAAAGGACACTGCCACATTCCAGTCCTCTGGTGTTTTTATATTATTTCCATTTTTATATTATAATTTTGGTCCTTAAGCAAAGCAGGGAAGCGGCCAGGGCGAGTTTTTAGCCAGAATGTCGTCGTGAAAAGTTCCATCTCTTTCATGCTGCCATTACGACACCCTTCATTACAATGCTGTTTATGGCCGTTTGACTCTGTTTTAACCTCTTACTGCAGCAGGGGTCGCCGGCGACCCTTTTCACTTGCTGAAAATGCTTAAGTACATCATAACAACATTGCTATGGCATTACAGAGAGCCATAGTGCTGCGCTAAGGGGTTAAATGTCATCACCGTTTCAAATTGTAAGCATACAAACTTCGTATTATGTCGATATCCATTCCTTGTCTGCAACAATTGCAGCATTTCCCTTATTTTTCCATTCTCCACTATGTTTCAATCTCTGAAAATCCTGATCGGTTCTACAGCATTTTGATTCTAGAGCAGGGTGAATCCGAAGACTCTCCAGACCCTCATGTGAGCTCACCAAGCGGAACGGAAATACACAATAGTCTGGCGAGAATCAGGCTACCAACACACATTCATGGCATAAACAAATACTGTGTGCTGCACTTGATAGGTTTGCACGTGCTCCTGTGAAATACACAGCGTGCATCAGAACACACATACAGACATCACAGACTCTTATGTCAATGCTGATACGTTTTCAAGGATGTGAATGGGCGAGGCTCTGTGCCAAAACAAACAAATAGGCGCGTACGAGTTTGTTGCGAGCGTCGATGTTGCGAAAGGCACGTGAGCGAGAACTTGTTGTCACGATGTGGGTGTTATTAAATACAGCGCATTTACAGTCGGCCACAAATATGAACGAGACTATGAGCTCGCACCGGTTTGCTCTACTAACACACCACGTGTGAGGAGTGGGGGGACAGGTAGTGAGGAGGAGCTGAAGTGGGGACCTGCGCAAACTTGTGTAGAGGTGTGAGACAAGACCCATATACACACGTGAGTGAGTTGTTGACCAACCAGTTCATGGGTGCGTGACCTCGGAGGCAGTCCGCCGACGAGCGTTGAAGGGGATAAGCAACTGCAGAGGTTGCAAGATCTGACTGCAGTCGCATGCATCCCGCGATAGTTTGACACCATGTGATATGTCACCTCGTCAACGCAACATCGACGAAATTTCGAAGTTTGACAGGAAATCTAACCGTCATGCAGCATTTTCATCCAGGGTGCATTGCTGTCTACATGCGCATGTATGCGTTGACGTGAACTCGTACGCGCCTACTGTCTACTGTACACACAAGCAGTAGTCACATGGTGTGCTACAAAGATATCATATCTGTGTTTGTGTTAGCGTTTCACCTCATTGCATATTGCAGTGCTGACTAATCTTACGGTGTTTTAAAGTCTCCCATCGCAGTGGCACATACAGTACACTTTTTTGACTCAAGATGACTATCTGTATTGAAATCATCAATATGCCTATTCAGTAACAGCTGTCTTCTTTTCTGCAGAGGTTGGCAAGCCAGCCTGATTCAATATTTCCAGTATAGTAAAAATGACTCATTGTAGATTGAATGAAAACATGTAGAACTCTATACCAATCTGTTGATTCCGATGCCTCAGTGTCAATCTTGGTAATGTTGGCTTCCAAAAGTGAATGAGTTGATTCGATTGTTGAGATATGACATACATGACATATGAGATGCATAGTTCGATTTTATAAAAGTAAAAGAACACAACTAAAACTATAAATTCACTCAGAGACTGTAGACCTCCACCAAGGAATCTGTTTGAAAGAACATTTAACTATGTTACACCCTATTTTTTTTCAAGTCTTTCTGCCTTATTTTTGTGGAGGTAGAAACTGGAATGTCAAAATTTGGCCTGTCCCGCAATGGTGAAGATTTTTTTTTTAATTCCTGGAAAGGGACCGTGATCCGGATAACCACCAAAATTTAATCACTTGTTCCTTTAGTCATTTCCAACAACTCCAAGTTTCAGCAAAATCCGTTCATTACTTTTTGAGTTACCTTGCTGAAAAACAGACACGCAAACAGACAGACAAATCAAAACGACCAAAAATATAATATCCTTGGCAGAGATTATTACTATTATTTTGGTGACCATTTAGTACACCAGTTGATTTGATTTCAGAATCTGTAGGCCAATGACTCATAATTCTACATGTGCTTGAAGTGTGACAAAAGGACATGTTTAAAGGGACACTGTGCAGGAAATGGTCAAAAAAGGTACTGCAACTATGCTACTCATTGAAACTGGGCTGCCTATTGCCAAATTTGATCTTTACATGAAAGTTTACTAAGTAATAAACAAATATTTTCTAGTATGGTCCAAGTACAGTCATTTTTGCAGCTAAAATTGGCTATTTTTGGAAATTCAAAATGGCGGACCATGGAGAAGATCCCCCTTTTCATGTATGAAAAGTGCAATTTTCCCAGTCATATTGAATACTTAGAATTTGATGCTGGTGGTAAGTATTCATGAAAAAGGTAACTTTAGTGAATGGGCAGCATGAATTCTGGAAATAAATAACTAAAAATCTCACACAGTGTCCCTTTAACTGCTATAGTAGTCGCTATTACTAGATGATATCAAGTAGTACATTGACTCATAATATTAAATGACACGTTTGACTGACTCATGCTACAGTACCCACTAATACTAGATACTCTCAATCCTTCCCCTCTCTAGCATTCAGTATGTTTCATGGGAATTTGTTGTTAATACAGAACTGTAAAGTCTCATCTTTCTTGTCATCTGGCTGAGTTTGTTTTGTGTAGTCAACTGCCTCACCCTTATCTCTTGTGTGGCCAGTTAGTCTCCTTGTCTGCGACCTACAGTGTCTGATGCCTATCTCCTCCCGGTGGGCGGGGTGGTGTTTGTATGTCAAATACAATGCTCCCTGACCCCCCATCTTTTAAGCAGTTTGCAGACTTACAATAGCCTTGTCAACTGTGGCTTGGTTATACTCTGATATAATACTGATACTGTCTTTTTAAAACAAATATTATGCATTGCCATCCATCAATCTTAAATGCCTAAAATTCGTTGCACTTCTAATTAATCTGGGATCCCCAGACCAAAGAGCAGTATTAAATATCACACCCTACAACATTCCAAGCACACTTACTTTTTCTGACAAGTTTCAACCTGATTGTATGATTTCATTACTCGATAAATGTCATATAACACGCTGGACTCTAAAAGTATAATAGCGACTGGGTGCTAAGTCTTCAAGCTAAATAAAGTGAGGAGGGGGGCTGTCCTCTGGTTTGAATGGTTTAACTGTTCCCCCCGACTGTAAATCCTGACCGCAGTTTCTTTCTGCAGCTCCCAATAAGGCTGGCGTGGTGGCAGGGACTGTGGTGGGGGTCCTCCTGCTGGTCATCATCATCGCCATCGTCATCTGGCTGCTGGTGTTCAGGCGACAGCCCAGATTCGAGAAGGAGGTGTCCAATGATATCAGGTGAGGCATTGGTGAAGAGTGGTGGGGACATAGCCTGATAAACCAGACTAAATGTGGATGTCTAATTTAGTCTGGCCTCGATGCATAATACATCCGAAGATTGTTGATGAGAACAACCTTCCCTCAAAACCCTGCCCGCTTTGATTCAAAACACATCTTTGCGTTGTAATTGGTTTGCCAGATTCATGGCATTCTGGCTTTATTGAATCATTATGCGAGGCCAGACCCACCCGTAGACAAAACATTTTGCCGTCCAGCGGGTGGCGCTGGTTCACCAGGCTAGTGGGGACAGGTCCAAAATACAGATAGGCATTTAACAATAAATTAACAAACATACCAGACTTTATTCATCCACGACCCCCTTTAACTCTGTGCAACTGGTCATGCCTGAATAGTCTCTAGCAGTGGTTTTTAACTGGAATAGTCTGAGGACCCACAATTTTCCATCGTTATTACATTGTGACCCAATATTTTGTCGCGCCCTCAGAAGCTTCAAATAAATATCAACAATATAGCCAAGCATTTGATAAAATGCATCTGCATTTGCATTGTATGCTTTTATACAACATGCCTATCAACTAGTGGAGAGGAGTCTTCAAAGGAAAGAAGTCTACCGCACACATTCTTGACTTTATGCTCGTTTTATTAGAGCGAACAACGCGTTTCGCCTCAGTGCGTCATCAGGCTCGCTCAGGTATATCATATACCTGAGCGAGCCTGATGACGCACTGAGGCGAAACGCGTTGTTCGCTCTAATAAAACGAGCATAAAGTCAAGAATGTGTGCGGTAGACTTCTTTCCTTTGAAGTATTGAACATTCCTGCATCTACCAGCACCTTGGAGCTGTGCATGGAACCCTAGTGGAGAGGAGTATTTATGTTTTAGTCTCTCTTCAACATCACTGTCATGTATTCAATACCGCATCTTGTTTCAATTTTGTGACGGGCAATAAAAGGGTCAATTCATACATTTTTACACCACAGCCCCATGACCCACCTAGGACCCCCCGCGACCCACTTTTGGGTCCCGACCCACCAGTTAAGAATCATTGGTCTATAGGCCCTCCACAATTTGTATATTGCTTCACTTTGTTTTAGCAATCATTGCCAATAATGTTGACACTAAATCCAATAAGTCCTGAAAAACACACACACACAGACAAACAAACAATAGCACTAAACTATTACTACTGGGCCCTGTCATGGCCAAACAGTAGGGCACTCGTCTGCCATGCGGCTGACCCGGGTTCGCTTCCCGGGCCGGATCCTTTGCCGGCTCTTCCCCGTCTCTCTCTCCCTACTCGCTTCCTGTCAGCACCTGCACTGTCCTATCATAAATAAAGTCAAAAGGACCAAAAAACCCCAAAACTATTACTAATAATGGTGGCCTATGATTTCTCCTGCTCCAGAGAGGATGTCCCGCCCCCAGAGAGCCGTCCAGCCAGCCGCATGTCCAGTCGTAACAGGGGCGTGGGCTACAGTCCAGTGGAGGGGGCCTCTCAGTTCCCATCCTCCTCCAGCACCAGCTACTCGGCCAACAAGTACGAGTACGACAGCCGCTTTGGCTACGCCGTCTGAGCCTTAGACATACAGCACACAGTATGCATACTGGCCCACTGTTCTGACACGTAAACGTCTCCACCATATTGCTTGTGGAGCCATGCCCCTTGAACCTCTATACAAAGAAATAAATGTAAATGTCTCTGGCCTGAGCCGTGTGGGATCGGCCATGCCACACACTGCAGGCCAATGAATGGGATCTCAGACTTTTCAAATAGGCATACGTGTACAGCAGGTACAATTTCAGTGTCACTGGCCAATTTGGCAGGTAGCTTATTCTATGGTATGACATATCAGAATAGTGTATATTCTGCATTTCGCCCCTTCTGTGTCAATTGTTTGTGTCTAAGTTCAAGAAAAAGCTCAGTTACTCAGTTTCTATGTGTTTGTTTTATTTCCATGTAGAAACCCATGCACTCATCTTCTTGCTTTAAGCACCTCATCTTCTGAGGTCATGATTTAAAAAAATATGTAAAAATACATAAAAAAATATGTGGCTAGTAGAATAGCTGGATGGCTAGTGACCGGCAGTGGCCGGCAAGCAAAAAACGTAAGCCCTGGTGTACAGTATAACAATAATTGATGTATGTGTGCTCAAGGGCATCACTCCAGCCTCCTCACAGTCACAGTGTCAGTCAGACCTACAGCTCATGTACCACAGCACAGCTTGCCATAGTAGTAGGCCACCTGTTACAGGCATAGTGAAGGTCGGAGTGAAAGACACACACACACAGATAGGCACACATGCACAGGCACGCACGCACGCACGTGCGCGCACACACACAAACACACACATGCACACACCCATACAAACGCACACACGTGCACACATAGACATACACATACACGCATACAGTCATATGTGCATGTACACAAACAAAGATACACATGCACATATGTGCATGTACACACGCAAAATATACATGTCCTTGGAGGGTTTATTTACACACACACACACACACACACACACACACACACACACACACACACACACACACACACACACACACACACACACACACACACACACACACACAGGGGCGGAGTGGCCCACCTTTTCCCACCGGGAGAATTTTCCCCTTGGCGGCCCTCTTTAAAAAAAAAAATAAAAAAATAAAAAAATAACAAAGCGAACAACATGGTTTCCTAACCAAAAAGACAAAAGCCACGAAATCTGCAGTCGTACTACATGTGGACATTAGTGTTGTCAAAATATCAACCTGAAGTGGAGACACCTTGATGAAATGCACAGCCAGTGGTGTAGTCTATGTAAAACGCAGGTACGCACCCATTTCAAAATTTCAGGGATTACAGTATACTTAAAATTGATTGATCCATTATTTACAATAGCACAAATATATACAGTAGACTATACACACATCAAAAAATGCTCAAATATACAGTATACCCACTTCAAAAAGTAGACTACACCACTGGAGCCATCATCACAGTCCAAAGCATTCATAGGCCTATAGGTTAGGCTACATCACGCTACTGTTCCATGCAAATGTGCACTCCAATGTCATTTTGACAGTTTGAAATTGAAATATCGTTTAAGGAAGACAGGATGAGCATGGGCACAAAGTTTTGAGTGTGGGGATTTTTAGAAGAGTAGGCTTACAAAATAGGTATAAACTTCGTATAGTAGCCTATAGCTTACAAAAAGTCTGTCTACATTGTGAAATAAACCCACCATGCAGCAAATAAGCCAAACCTAGCTACTTTAAACCACAACCATAAGTCAACAAAATGTATAACCAAACGGTGTAGGCCTACCTTAAAACGCTGTCTTCGTCGCAGCAAATGTCTTTGTTTCTTGCAATCACTCTACTTTAATCCACAGCTTATCCTACACACCCAGCACTGGTCACATCAGAATCTTGTGTGGTAATTATTTGGTTCCATTTCTTCAGACATAGGCTACATCCTAAATGTACCACATATAAATATATGTATGATAATAATAATATTTCGACTATAAGGAGATATACTGGTAGGTCTAACAAATCAAAACAAAACCCATTGCTTCTGTTAGGTGCAGTTCTCTTCCTTACCACTTGGTGGAGTCTGTTCGTAACCCAAGTCAATAACCACAGAGCAAGTAAATGTGGACTGGAAAGACTGTAAACTGTAACAGTCGTGTGGAAATCGGAAAATAAATCATAATTTATTAATATTTCCATCCTTTGGTAACCAATATACATATCACAGGTTCTTCAGATACTGAAAACGAAACTGCGTTACTAAGATCTTGTAAACTTCCGCGATCTACGGTGTATGAAAATTATCAGTAGAGAAGGGGTGTGGCCAATTTACTGTTTGACACCGTCAGTGAGGTATTGCCGTCTGGTATACGGTATAAATACTGGCTAGTCAGCTACATTGAAATGCATAGAAGTGGAAAGTGGGAAGTCAGTGCTTAAAAGTATAATATTTAGACTTCAGGGCCGGTCAAAAGCGCGGTGCGGCCGCATTATTACATTTCACGGCCGCGGCCCACCGGGACAAGTCCCCGATCTCCCGACGGCCACTCCGCGCCTGCACACACACACACACACACACACACACACACACACACACAATACTAGCAGACCCTATTGCAAGATAACTATGAACTGTGAACACCAAAAACTAAGGTCCTATGTATTTGGCACACTTTCTGCCTTTGAAAGAGATTGTGAAAAATATTACCACGAATGAAGAATTACACACAGTTGAGTATGCTTATGACAATATGTGGAAGGGGTGTTGTGAGTTTGCTGTGAACAAGACAACCTCATTGTGTTTGTAATCGTGTGTCTGAAAACTTGTAGCTGTGAATGCATTATGTGAATATGTTTTTGTGTGTCATTTAGTTATGTTTTGTGATATCTTTTGTGATGTTTCGTTATTTGTATATAGCTGCATTTATTGTAAATGCCTTTTACACGACTGAATAAAATGTCAGAGTTTTTCTGAATATTGTGTACACTACTTGTATTTCCGTTCCTCTCCTGTGACTGAGTGTATTTATGTGAGGTAAACAGCAGGGGGTGCTAAATATCCTCCAAATATTTTCCTAATGACCCTATACACTATAATGTGTCATTGGTGTTTGGTTGGTTCAGAGCTGAGGCACTTTGGAGGAAGGTGATTTAAAGGGGCTCTTGGTAGGATTAAAAGTTGAATTAATCACTGTCCTGAGTCAGCCGATGCTTATTTGAGTGATCAGTAGGTGAACGATGACTCTCGCGACCCCTTCCACGGTCCATTGTTAAAAAAAAACCCAAAATGCAACTTTTGACAGCTCGGTCCGCAACGAGTGTGGTGGCAACACTTCTCATATGAAAAATCGTTTTACATACCGTACACATATTTGTGTCAACTGCTGGCATTCTCACAGCGCGTTTATTTAAACAGCATTTTTTCATGACTGTGTATGCCCCTTTAATGACCAACCTATATAAGTAAACCCTATATGGTAAATTCTGATTTAGTAAAGAGGTGAAAGTGATTCAGCACTTGAAGGGATCTGGGTATTTGTGTTTTTAAAGTGATTATCTGCTTATTTTTGACATTATTTTCTGCTGGCGACAAAACTTTTGTCTTGCAAAAATGTGCCCTTTCTGCATTCATTCAGTGACTGAAAGATTCATTGAATCTTTCTTGGGTGCAACAAATGGAGCGTGCTAGCCAGGCCATGTTAGGTGCCGTTTCCACGTAGCTGGATATTTTTATATGTGGATATTTTTTTCTCCTGCTTGTATTGGTTTTGCATTGGTTTTGGCCTTCCGTTTCCACGTAGCAGATATTTAAAAATCCAGGTGCAGGAGAAAAAAATATCCTGTTTAGGGGTCTGAAATGCATTTGTTACAATGGAGGATTTTTTTTATCCACATGTTGCATTTCCACGTAGCAGGAGAAAAAAATACCCTGCTAAAAAAATATCCTGCTACGTGGAAACAGCACCTTAGGTGCCGTTTCCACGTAGCTGGATATTTTTATATGTGGATATTTTTTTCTCCTGCTTGTATTGGTTTTGCATTGGTTTTGGCCTTCCGTTTCCACGTAGCAGATATTTAAAAATCCAGGTGCAGGAGAAGAAAATAGCAGGAGAAAAAATATCCTGTTTAGGGGTCTGAAACGCATTTGTTACAATGGAGGATTTTTTTTATCCACATGTTGCGTTTCCACGTAGCAGGAGAAAAAAACACCCTGCTAAAAAAATATCCTGCTACGTGGAAACAGCACCTTAGTCAAGAGCTGCTCTTTGTTATCTGTCTCAGGTGTTCTAGATCAGCTAATCAACTCTCCTCCCGTCCCTCCTCATTTCAAATTTGGCGCCTTTTAAAAGGTCTCTGTTTTGTTTCCAACTGTGGCTGCTCGCTTCTTCGTAACCCACCACCTCCCCAACTCCACCTTGTCGTGTAGGCCTATGACATGGCACGGGCTACTTCTTGTCATGTTGCCCTCTCTGTTCATGGGGAAATTGTTTGATCTCCTAACTGTACATTGGGAGAGCATTAACTACACTGCTGCTCTCCCCTGAATCTCTCCTTTCCATGGTGCTCATGGAAATCAGAGGACTGGCCATACCGCCAAATCTAATTCATAACTATTCAATAAAGAAATTGCATTTTAAATGTCTTTTTTCTTTTTAGTTTCTTGACTGTAATGGTCCCGACAGAACTTCATTTTTGTACATGCAATTTAATTTAGGAGGGTTATGGCTTTTAAAGGAGTGACTTCTGAAGCCAATTGATTAATTGAAAGTCAGAACCCTTTCATGCAAAGCCTCTGTTGTTACCTTATTGTTACCAAACTGGTAATAACCATGTCTTTCACTGTTACCTAAGACTATTGGTAATGTCATTGCAACATTGTTATGATGTAGTTACGATTCTTAAGATAGATGCATGAAAGTACTACACCTTTCAAATGTTAGGACAAACAACACAGTTGTGAATGAGTGATACAGGCAGTAATGCAAATAGTATCTTTATTATAATGCAAAGACAAACATTTCAAAATTGGTTAAAGCAATTGCTTACATGTAGTTAAGTCTGGATTTTGCGCACAAAATCCACGGAGACATCCTTCTTTCAAACTGCTGAAATAGAATAGACTCCAGACTTTGTTAAGAACAGGGCTGGACTGGTAATCTGGCATACTGGGCATTTTCCTGGTGGGCCGGCATTCATTTTGTTTGTTTGTCTGTTTGTTTTTCTGAAGGCCCCGCCCACAGTTTAGAGGGGGCGGCCCATTGGTCCACCTTCAACACAGACAGTTGAAGGACAAAGATGGCATACTTCAAAAATGACTTGTGTATGTGCGAGGGGTCAGTTTACAAAATGTCTGGGTGGGTTTAAAACCCTGGTTTAAAACATTGGGAGATGGAGTACATCATTAAAAAAATAACGATCATATAAAATACACATATTAGTTTTGTTAATAAAAACTCCATTTTATGAAAAAAATCTTCATTTCATTTTATAAGTAGAACATTTTATGAGTAAAAAAAAAACCTAAATGTGCAATAGATGAGATTTAGGTGTGGAAGGATTTTTTTTGCTGAGGTATGCTTACTTTACAGCTGATTTTGCGTAATACTGCATTTTATATGGTAATATCACATGACATATAGTTGTACCTTCCCCTGATGTTGGCTATGAATGAGAATAGCATGAAAGTGGTGGATAGACCATCGTTGAGGTATGCTTACTTTACAGCTGCTTTTGCATAATACTGCATTTTATATGGTAATATCACATGACAGATAGTTGTGCATTCGCCATAGACCTCAGACATTAGTTTGAGAATAATTGGTGACAAAAGATTAAATTGATGTCTGTAAATTCTATAGACTTCAGAAAGTTACACAAATGTAAACAAAAACGGTAACACTTTATTTTAGGGATACATCTATTAGCAATAATACATACAATATTAATGCCTTAGTAAGTAACTTGTAAGGCATGTACTAAGCAAAATCAGACAGTTGTTAGACATTTATTCGCAAATGTCTTGTTCATGCACAATAAGGGATTTATTACCAATATAACCTTAGTAAGGACCTAGTAGACCTAGATTTCTATTTATGAGTAAGCAGTGAGGGCCAGAATACAACGTGTATAAGGTCCTGGTACACTGTGTGAACAAACCCTGAACAGAGTGAAAACAGATGTGGAATAAGGGTCCCTATTCTAAAGTGATGCATTGCTCAGCCCAGATGGCTTAGGGCCCCCGCACTACCTAGGGCCCCGACTCTACCCCCCACACCCCCCGGGAAGCAAAGTGTAAGAATATTTCAAATTTTGCATATGTCTCATCAGACATGTAGATCTCACTTATTCCACTCAATATGCTGCCAATGTGTAATTGGAAGTGTTATATAGCAAGGATTGGACGTAAACTTCTCAATGACGGTGGGTGGTGAGATGTCATTTTTTCATTCACCAATTAGTTTTAATTGTAAAAACCCTACAATAAATGCAGAATATAACGATGGGTAATCGTTTGGAAGCGAAACTAAGCTATTCCTTTGTGATAAGTTAATGTTTGAGAAACTTAGCTCCAAGAAGTGCAGTGCATGATGGGTACGCCCTTAGTGAGAAATGCAATGCATGGCCAATGCAGCAATGATAATATTTCTGTTGTTACGTACATGGCAAATTGTTTGGATAGCAACTAAATTTCACGACTGAGGGGAGGAGCTAAGGACGTAGGCTCAGAGCTGAGTAGGTTGTCTGTTGGCCTAGATTGCGTACCCATCATGCACTGCACTTCTTGAAGCTAATGTTCTCAAACATTAACTTAATTATCACAAAATAATAGTTTAGTTTTGCTTCAAAACTATTATTCTAATGTTTTGCATTTATTTTGGGGGTTTTTACAATTAAAACTCAGTGGTACATGAAATGAAAATTACATCTCACCAACCCACCGCCATTGACAAGTGTACGTTCAATCCTTGCTATATAAAACCTCCTGTTACCTTCTTTACATTGTCATGAATAAAATTAAACTAGAAGACTCAACTGGGCAGGTATAAAAGATTTGATATACCCTTACACTTTGTAGATCGGGGGTGCTAGGTAGTGCGGGCCTGGGTGGTGTGGGGGCCCTAGGTAACGAGGGGGACTTTGGTAGTGCGGAGGCCCTGAGCCATCTGGGCTGACCAATGCATCACTTTAGAATAGGGACCCTTATTCCGCATCTGTTTTCACACTGTTCAGGGTTTGTTCACACAGTGTGTCGGGAGCTTATACACATTGTATTCTGCCACTTACTACTTACTAATAAATAGAAATATAGGCTTACTGGTCCTTACTAAGGTTATATTAGTAATAAATCCCTAATTGTGCATGAACAAGACATTTGTGAATACATGCTTAACAACTGTCTTATTTTGCTTAGTACATGCCTTACAAGTTACTTACACAGGCATTAATATTGTATGTATTAGTGCTAATAGATGTATCCCTAAAATAAAGTGTTACCGAAAAACCCTACTTTTCAATGATTTAAGATGTGTATTCTTTTTTTGGACACCCAACTAAGCAATAGTGTTGAATAGTGACCTGTTGAATTACTTCTACTGCTACTTAGTGGGCCTATACGTTCTCCACAGCCACTTACAAAAAGTTAATGTGTGATTATGTAAAAAAAATAAATCTGTCCATCCTAAATATCTTGTGTGTCAGTTGATAGTTGTCAGAGGTCTTGGTTATACAGGTACATATGTGGATATTTTGGACAGAGCCCAAAATAATTAAGGTATTTGTGGCATTTGGCACGGGTGTCTGTGTGAGGAGCTGGTCTATGTCAAAAATGCTGGGGCTGTTTTTTTTTGGTCTCACTTGAGCCCTGTCCCCAGGTGAACGATTCGAATGATCAGCTCCGGCTGCCATGCGGCCCCTGGCGTCGTTATTTGACCTCCTCCATCTCCACTCGGTTTTCACCTTCAGCTGGCGTTGCACTCTATAGCAAAGGGGAGAGTAGAGAATACCTGTCTGTTCAGCAGTGATGGGCGGACTACATTGATGAGTTATACCAGGGGTTCTCAAACCTTTTCAGTAGTCCGGGGACCCCCTATTGGACTAAAGAATATTTTCGCGACTGCCATCCTCCCACCATAGTCTTCGCCTAGCAAATTTAGATTGCAAGGCAATTTTTTTTGTCCATTAATATTGCTACATTTTCCATTAATAATTTGTCCGTTAATGTCACTAGAAATCCACAGAACAGCAAATACATCTGTTAGCTGTTAATGATTTCCCGCTTTTATGCAATGTCCCTTTTGTCCGCGAACCCCCTTCAGTACCTTGGCGACCCCCCTTAGGGTCCCGACCCCCAGTTTGGGAACAACTGCGTTATACAGTCAAAGAAAGTGGATCTAACAAGAAGCGTCATTTTATTTCTTTTCCGGTATCCACTTTATGTCGGGTGAACGCCCCTTTAGGAGACCTTCGGTTAGGAGACCTTCGGAGTCCTGAGGTTGAGAATAAATCAAGTCCCCTTAGCGCTGTAGATGGCGGTAGCGCACGTCTTGACTTGACTTGACTTGACTTGACGTCTTGAGCAAACCCCTCAAAAATAGAAGAAGAAGGAGGGGACCACGCCCCCTTAGGAGACCCAACTTGAGCCCACGCTTTTGCATTGA
This sequence comes from Engraulis encrasicolus, assembly GCF_034702125.1. Taxonomy (NCBI): domain Eukaryota; kingdom Metazoa; phylum Chordata; class Actinopteri; order Clupeiformes; family Engraulidae; genus Engraulis; species Engraulis encrasicolus. The sequence continues at coordinate 20,237,171 of NC_085867.1, read as the reverse complement.
GTGGGCGTGGTTTGCGTTATCTTTCTCTTATCCAGTATTTTTGATACAGTGCAGTGCCACATGTTCCAAATGGTGAGGTTTTACCTGCTCAATTCAACCAGGTGAACACACATCGCACTCACCACACAACACAACACAGCACAGCACAGCACACTACAGCTCTCCTCCACACCACAACATACCGCAGCACGAAGCACATCGTAACAAAAGTGCAAGACATACGTACATGTATGGGGACGTGGGGATGTGATGGGGAACAGAGTTCGTGCATATACGCGATGGGGACCCACATAAGCATGAGCACAATGAGCAGCAAGCCCACGGCCCTGCTCCAGTAGGGATATTCTCCTGTACCAAAGTACGGGGTGTGAAACGCCAAAGTTACCACCAATGATATCTGTAAGAACACACACACGCACAACCACACAACACACACAGAGTTATGAGTTAAAAAAAACCTACCTACACATACACAAGGTGAATGAACATGTGTTATAACAGGACAGGCAATAACAACTTAATAATATATACAAACTGGAACGCACTCTGAGAGTGCAGACCTCCGCCAAGGAAGCTGTGTGTTAGAACATTTGACTATGTTACACCCGATTTTTGTTTTAAGTCTTTCTGCCTTCTTTTTGTGGAGTTGGAAACTGGAATGTCAACATTCGCCCTCTACCACAGTTCAATTTGCGGTCACTAGGGTAGGGGCGTCTAGATTTGTACGCTAGCAATGGTGAAGAATATTTAGAAAGTACTGGTTCGTTCCGGTTTGTGATCCGTATCACCACCAGAATTTAATCACTTGTTCCTTAGGTCATTTCCAACAACTCCACCAAGTTTAATCCAAATCCATTCATACGTTTTTTGTGACAGACAGACAAACAGACAGACAAACCAACGCAACCGAAAACATTACCTTCTTTTTTTTTCTTTTTTTTCTTTTTTTTTTTTTTTTTTTTCTAAACCCAAACCACCACCCCCCCTTATGGGGGACCTAATTTTTTGTCTTTCATTTTTTACTTCTTCTTCTTTCTTTTAAATATATTTGCATTTACCTTTCTTTTTTAATAAAACAATACAATAAACAAAACATAGGTTTAACAACAAAGACGGACAATAGTAAAAAAGAAAAAAAATAAGAAAGAAACAAACTATTCAAATCTGAAGTCCCCATTTACATTACCTTCTTGGCGGAAGTAGTAATATATAATGCATACCATTGCTGAATAGGGTGAATTTTGACATTCCAGGTTCTAACTCCACAAAAACAAGGTGTAACATAAGTTACGTAAATGTTTTATCAAACAGCTTACTTGGCGGAGGTCTGCACTCTCTGATTGCATTTCTACTTTGGTTTATATTCACATTCTAAACCACCTAATATAGTAATTTTAAATATTTAAGCCGTTTCTATGTCATGAGATTACTTGACTGTTTACAACAGGTAAAGTAATAATGGTTTATACAATTAATCACATTAAAAGTGCCAGTGTACAAGCGGATTCCAAAAAAGTTGGGACACTTTGTATTTTGTGAATAAAATCAAAATGCTGGTATTTTTTAAAACATCCAATATGTTAATAAGGTAGAGCATTATGTACAGACAGCATATCAGTCAAGCAGAATTTTTGTTTTGTGGTAATTATGTGATCATTTAAAATTTGACCCATGCAACAAATCTCAAAAAAGTTGGGACAGGGCATAATATGTTGTGATAGTTGGATAACTCAAAATAACACAAGGAAGAATATTTTAAAAGGAACTATATTGACTGCCAATATGAATACACATATAAAATACCATCACAGAGATGCTGTGGCACTCAGCAGCGAAGATTTTGAGGGACTTATTACCTATCTATTACACAGAAAGATTGAATTATCAAAATTGCTGAGATATAAGCTTATTTCCGTAATATAGAGTTCTGTGTAATCATTGCACAAGTTATGAGATCATGACATGCTCGTCGTCAATAAGCAAACTATGACACTCCAACAATGACAGCTCTCAAAAAAATGACCATAAACACAACACTTGATTAATGCACATGATGCAGACATTAAACAGTGTTGCATGCGGAAAAGCTCATTCTAGATGGACCTAGGAGACATGTGAAACTGTCCTCTGATTACAGAATGGAAAATATGTCATCCTTTTTTAAAATCATGGAGTCATGCACCCTCCTCCAGGTTATATAGAAAATGAATACTTCAGCTTGATTTAGTGGTAAGGAGTTGCAGATGTGCCTTGGTTATGGTCTGCTTGCTCATGTAGAGCATTTAAATGAATGCTGAATGATATATACAAACTTTAAACAGCATACATAGCTACCAAGGCATTATATTTTGGAGCACCGCCTCTAGATATTGCCCCATAATGGTGGCAAATTTCAATCTCTACTATGTTCCAACAGTGTTGTTCCATCATAAGAGTAAACAGGTCACAATATTGTTTTCTTGCAGTCAGGATATGCCACATGTTAAGCATCACAAAAAGGTAAACGAGTTGAAGAACACACCTAACAGTTAAGCTGCTGAAATCATGTCTCGCACATCAAAATATCACATTTTTGAATGAAATTATACCATCAGTCAAAGTATTTAACTGTTCAGTCTCATCCCTTGTGTTGTGCTTAGTCTTATCCAATATAAAAAGCATTTTATTGGCCCTGTCCCAACTTTTTTGAGATTTGTTGCAAGGGTGAAATTTTAAATGATCTTATAATTACCTCAAAACAATAATTCTGCTTGACTGTTGCCCTTAAAGGGACACTGTGTGAGATTTTTAGTTGTTTATTTCCAGAATTCATGCTGCCCATTCACTAATGTTACCTTTTTCACGAGTACTTACCACCAGCATCAAATTCTAAGTATTCATTATGACTGGAAAAAATGCACTTTTCATACATGGAAAGAGGGATCTTCTCCATGGTCCGCCATTTTGAATTTTCAAAAATAGTAATTTTTAGCTGCAAAAGGACTGTACTTGGACCATACTAGAAAATATTTGTTTATTACTTAGTAAACTTTCATGTAAGGATCAAATTTGCCACTAGCTTGGTAGACTAGGTGTCATTCCCATCTATTTAGTAAGCGACTCCAAGACTTTCAAAGCTCCCAAATGTCTCGTTTTTAATGGCATGTGTCTTATTAGAAATTGGGGCAGCAATTTCATTCTACACCTACAGTAGTGGTCTGATAATAGCGTGTGACTATCTGGTTCTGTAAAATGCTCAAATTAGCTTACCGAGCTAGCTTAAAACATCGAATGATCAAATGGTAAATGGTAAAATGTGTTGTGATCTATTTGTGTCCGATAAGTTCATGGTGTATTATTACATCAATCCATGTCAGCCACGAAATGTATTATCATCCAGGCTTTTTGAATTAAGTAAACACTTTCGTGCTGTACGTAGCACGGACGGCCACCATGTTTCTTCTTAAAGTTTCCTGTACTAGGTAGCCCGGCCCCCTCGCGATTTTATTGGCCCTGTCATCGTATAACTTTCAGCCTCGCAAAACGACCGGGGTCCGCTAGACTGCCCCCCGGGAACAAATTCAATTTGCGGTCGCTAGGGGCGTCTAGATTTCTAGGCTAACGTATATGTGCATTTGGAATAAAGTCAAAGAATATGAATGAATCCTTGTTACTAATTGAATTCCTTTGAAATTAAACATTTTGAATTTGTTAAAGGGACACTGTGCAGGAAATGGACAAAAAAGGTACTGCAACTATGCTGCCCATTGAAAATGGGCTGCCCACTGCCAAATTTGATCTTTACATGAAAGTTTACTAAGCAATAAACAAATATTTTCTAGTATGGTCCAAGTACAGTCATTTTTGCTGCTAAAAATGGCTATTTTTGGAAATTCAAAATGGCGGACCATGGAGAAGATTACCCTTTTCATGTATGAAAAGTGCAATTTTTCAAGTCATAATGAATACTTAGAATTTGGTGCTGGTGGTAAGTATTCATGAAAAAGGTAACATTAGTGAATGGGCAGCATGAATTCTGGAAATAAACAACTAAAAATCTCACACAGTGTCCCTTTAAAATCTATGGTGAGATGATGATCCTGACAACCTGGAAAAAACTTCACTACGCTTCACTACGCATCAATAGTTGCCTTTTGATATCCGAGACATGTCTGACACATCTGAGTAATAAACGGTGATTATTGATAGCAAGGCCTTTTTACCTACTGAAGTGTATCTACACCCTGAAAGAATGGTCAACTTCACTTGAGTCAGCTTTAAGGTTTTGTGTGGACTCAATGCAATAAGTCAGCATTAGAACACATTAAGTTGGCCTATAAGTTGAATATTACACTCACCACAACAATCAAGGGGGTGATACCCATCCAGCACACCTTGAAGAATATGTTTGGTCCTTTCCCCAGAGACTTGCTGAACATGTCAAACAATCTTGTTGGACCTATTCCAGAAGTCACATGATGGGAATCGACTTGAGGTATGAGCATTGTATATGGGTATAACATAATGACATTAATCTGAACATCATCTGACATTTTCCATGACATTGTGTTTGAGGAAATGTGCATGTACTTCAGCCCTAAGGGGAAGTAACACACACACACACACACACACACACACACACACACACACACACACACACACACACACACACACACACACACACACACACACACACAGACACGCACGCACGCACACGCACACACACTCTCTCTCTCTCTCTCAAACACACACGCACAAGAGAGAAGGAGATAGACAGGCATAACCGCACGACTACACCGGCCACGACGAGATTCAAGCGGCAGAGAATCGCTGCTGTGCAGCAAGAGTGATGCAAGCGATAGAGGTGACTAGAGCAGGGGTGTCAAACTCAAATTCACAAGTGGGTCAAAATGAAATTGTGGGATGAAGTCGTGGGATATATTTATTTAAAAATGCACTGAAATTATGCATACAGACAGTATATACTTAAAGCTATGCAATACTTAAAGCTAGGCAAACACTTAAAGCTAGGCAATACTTAAAGCTAGGCAATATTTAAAGCTGGGCAAATACTTAAAGCTAGGAAGATAACACATCCCTATCGTATGCCCTGCTTATAGTATTGTATACTACTATGAACTAATATTCTGCACCCACTTGTTATTCTTGTGATACACAACATTTTGCCTTCAAGTCATATTTTCTATATATTAATGGTGTATGTGGGCCAGCAGTAATACACATTTGAAATGATCTCGTGGGCCGAATTAAATGGGTCTCCGGGCCAAATTTGGCCCCCAGGCTTGAGTTAGACATCCCTGGACTAGAGTATGTCCATTAAAAGCAGAATGCAAGAATTCCAGCATTCCCATTGGCTGTGGAGGCTGTCGCTGAACAGCGTCTAGCTAATTTGCATAACATTGCCAGGAGTTCAACTACAAACTGTCGCTCGAGTTACGCAAATCGTCTCTAGTCTCCTGAATCGCTTTTGTTGCGCGAATCAATACAAAGTCAATTACTTCCATTGCTCGCCTCGCTAAGGTCGTGGCCGGTGCATTCGTGCGGTAAGGATCTAATTTCCACACGTTTTGATTTGTTCGACAATTAACTCATTCCCTGCCACCACGCCACACCGGATTGTTAATTACATTAGCCTTCAGGGGATAATTGTTTTGTTGTGATGGCTCTGCGGTTACTTTGTTGTTATTCCCAAAACTATGTTGCCGATTAAATAAGAGCAATATCTTACACTGGTAGGTTAGGATCAGGAATCGCTATGGGTTAGGGTTATTAGGAATTGTGGGGGCAACCACCACCAGCATCACCACCACCATTTAGTTTTGGTTGTGCTAATAAAATGTCAATGTGGCTAAAACAACAACAAAGCGCAACAGCAAGGCTATACGGCCATGGTCTCCATACAGTCCACGGGCCAAATCAAAAGAGAGTTAAATCTTATGCTAATCTCTAAGGCTGTAACGATATTGCATCGAACCGAGGGATCGCGGTACGCAGACCCACAAACCCCTGTCGCGAACCTCCCTCGCAGAATCGCGATGCGCCCTTTCAAAGTTGTTAGGCTACCCCTCAGTCTAGAAAACAGCAGGATACAGGCAAATGTTTGCATATGTGCTTTAAAAAGACGAGTAGAAAAGGGGCGCACTGACATGTGCGAGTAACACTTCCATTCACCCCTCTCTTATAAAATGTTCCATCCAACCAGCACGTGCATTTGTTGTTATCAATTGCCTGAGAAACCACCGTGAGACGAAAAACTTGGGCAAACATCGGAAGGTAAAGCACAGAAATGAACAACAGACCAAGAAGGCTTTATCAAACGTGTGAATATTTTTTGATTCATGCATGCGCCGATGCATGTTGAGTGGGGATAGACGTTGAGCGGAGAGAGAGAAAGAGAGCGAGAGAGCGAGATGCTCCGCCTGCCCAAATTCTCAATCCACACTACGCTCTAATAAGGGAAGTGTCTGAAGTTGGGCGAACGTTAAGGTCGATGTGGATATTAGGCAGCATTTTCTTCCCCGCATTGACCGCCTGCCTAGCGAAAACATGCTCTATTTCAGCGTCTGCATCCATTCCTGCTCTTGACAAAATGTCAAATCACAAAACCAAACAAAGGATAACGTGCGTATTGCAAAGTGAGATGAGAACATAACTGAGGTACATTTCGAGTTTTGTTTGTGTAAGCGTGGCGCACAGCTGCACGATCAAAAAAGTTACAAAAATATTAAACATCAAAATCAAGTGTTGCATTTCTGTAGTCTAAGTAACTTTAGGCCTATACAACATGTTTCCTGACGAAATATGACCAATGTTGTTTTCAGTTAATGTTTGAATATTAATGGGATAATGTTTGATAATGTGAGACAGTTCTTATAGGCTACCTACTGGAACCCTGACCCTTCTCTCTTCGTCTCTGTCTCTCTCACACACGGTCAGCATCTCAGCATGATATGATCTAAGCCTATTAATAATAAGCCTATTTTTCCATGGTGAACTAATATCCCTTATTTCTCAGTGTTGTGTTTTGATGTCAACACCTGGGGAACAGGTTGCAGTGGTATATCTGCAAAATAATTTAGTACACCTACAAAATTAATGTAGGCAGGTTGCCCAAATGCAAAAAGAAAGCATATATAGGCCTATTTATATATATATAATTTATTTTCTTTTTTTTTTTTCCTTAAAAAAATAATAATTGTGGGGCGTATCGAACCGTAGGTCATATATCGTGATACAAACCGAATCGTGGGTTGGGTGTGTCGTTACAGCCTTACTAATCTCATACAGTAACAGCCAGACCTTAACAAGAAGGGAAAGCGGAGAAGCTTTGTTCTCTACCAGACATCTATCCACTGTTTCTCATTCCAATGGCCTCGGATATCACACCAGTCGCACTCAAAAATGTCAAGAATACGTATTGTCAGGTGGTGGTATGTCTAGACAACTCTGATAAAACGTTTAATGAAATTTAATTTTAAATGTTTCATTAATAGTGACTTTTGCAAGAGAGACTTCTGCCTCATTGTGTTCCTTGGAAAAATAAAAGGCAATCAAAATACTTAAATGTGTACAAAAGAGGTGCCATACTACCTAACATCCAGCAAACGCCAACAATCTCCAACAAAGGCAGCATGGCTGCAGGTATCGAAGCGTAGAAGTCCATTAGAGTAAACACATACATTCCACCCTGTGGTTGTAGCGCAAAAGAACAAAACATTGTGTTACTATATCCACCGTCATAGAGCTTGAAAGTCCCGCCCCTTACTTCCGCATTTCACGGGACCTAAGCTGACCATCTAACAATATGGTAGCGAGTAAATATCTGCTGATTTTAGCCATTATATGCCCTGGGCTACAAATATGCTGTTTAAGAGGCTAGATAAAGATTATAGATTATTCATGCAGTAGTAGTATCAATATCTTGTCCTGATGCAGTCTGCATGAAAAATGTGAAGAAACACACCCTTCTAAAAAGTTTGGGGGTTCGTACGAATAATTAAACAAAAATATCAGAAACAACATATATGGAGCTCGTGGCACAACTCGAAGGGGATCGAAATATCATTTTAATACCGCCATTGGATTACATGCTACAATTTTTCGTTAAAAACGCAGTTGAGGTCCCATGAAATCGGGGGAAGTGACGTCACTTTCAAGCTCAATTTAAAATCCATTATCTGCCTTCGCAACAGAATTCTCTTTTCTTATTGGCTGATGGGGTGACTATAAATTCCATGAAACCGGTCAGGAGTACGACGTGCATAGAATCTTCCTTTGGAAAACCGACCGTATCTAAGGGATAACGCTGTAGAAACTGTGCACATTATCTAATCACAATGTCGGCATTCCAAACTAAGATTCTAGACATGGCTGACTTAGTCGCACACTTGGCGCGTCGTGTTTATCTTGCTCACAAGATTCTGGTGCAGTTGGCAACTTGACAACTTTACAGACAGTAATCCATTTTAGAAAGTACCCTACCCTAATGGCTGATAAACGGGATGATGGCCTTTGAGGTCAACCAGTTCCAAGAAGTTAATGGCTTTGCGGAGGCAAGTCCGTCTCCGTGCAGCGCACGTCGCCGGCGTTCTGAGCCACTGCCTCACTATAAAATTCGTGGAACCGGTCACCCCGTCTGCCATCATCCCTTATGTACATCCCTTACACTAACTTCAAAAGAATATATTACATTACATTTTCCAAATGTATCTCATCTGTTTGAGGCTAAGGAAAGTGGCAGTAGACTGTAGGGAAAAGTGTGAGAAAACTTCATGCAGGGATCACTAAGTTTGGCTCATGCACATATTTTGCCATAGCAGATGATATGCCTTGAAGTTCTTTCAAAATGTTATTGAGCAGATTGGCCATCGTGCTTTTGAGCATTTTAAACCAGCGTTCATCTCTTTGTTCTCTTCTGGATTCCATAGAAGTTCAAAGCACAAATTTGATCTTCGAAATTATACAATCCATATGAGCATATTTGTGCTAGCTAATACAGTATTATAATTATGCAATTGGTTCAGTAATAAGGAGGACCTACATACCAATATTACTGCAACCTCTATGAAATGTTCCTGTGAATTTTCCAACTTTTATTGGCTTTAAACAGATGAGATATATTTGGAGATATTGAACATAAGTGAACATAAATTAAATTGACTCTAAATGGTGAAATCACAATGCAAACGGGAAGATTTTGACCTTCGATCTTTTGGGCAAACGTTAATGTACCTGGAAGACACAGGGAAGGCCCACCAGGAAGCTGGCTATGCAAACGGGCACGAGCAGAATCTCCTTCCTCCTCAGGCCTGGAGGCAGCTTTGGGCCCAGAGTCTCCAACACACTCGAACCCACCACCTCCAAGTGGCAAAACTACACACAGAACACACAACACCAAATGATTTCAAGGAAACTAATATTCATAGCACTTGGGAATTGTATGCTGCTTTCTGATTGGTTGCGAGACATGGAATAAAACTGTTCAGCATGCATGGTTGGAAAGCAGTTGTCAAAAATGGTCAAAACCTTGTGGCCGTTCCATATCAACCCCCCAAAAAATTGCATTGACAAATGACTGACAGCTGGGGCTGCCGGCTACGCTATACTTGACATTGCAAACTTGAAGCAAAAATGACCCGAAACTGACATAGTAGCGAAACCTGAGGCTTCAGCAGACAGTAATTGATAATTCTTTTAAAGATTTTAAGTCAACTTGATGGAGTTAACTTCACTCTACTTTATATCGAGAGGTTCTTTGACTCCACCTTGTCGACTTAAAACCGCTCAGTGCATGCCTCGTCGAATGTTACTCTTTACATAGTTGAAGTGCACACAGTGCACACACAACACAATGATGGAAACAGATCAGAAGAAAAGGGTAGAAGCATATCAGTTGTTCTCCGCCCAGGAGAGGATGGGGCAATTACATTGGGACCCCTTTACCATTCTGCCTAATTCCATGGAGAGCAGCATAGATGTGTGCCCAATAAGTCTCTGTGTGTAGGGGGGACAAAGGGGTCAGTAGTCCTGGGTCGATGTGTGTGTGTGCGCATGTTACCTGGCTGCCCAGTCCCAGGCAGAGCAGCATGATGAAGAACAGGACAGCCCATAGCGGAGGAACAGGCATGGCCGCCAAGATCTCAGGATACATTTTAAACAGCAGGTCTGGACCTGTGGAAGAGACATTACATTACATTGCACTTAGCTGATGCTTTCATTTTATTCAAAGTGACTTACAGCTATTATTTTTCAGGGTATTGGTTACAGTCCCAGGGACCAGGGACAATGTGTGGTTAGGTGCCTTGCTCAAGGGCACTTCAGCCATGGATGGAGATGTAGGGAGAGGTCGGGGGGATTCGAACCTGCAACCCCTAGATTGGAAGACCAACTCTCTAACCAGTTGGCCACAGCTGCCCCCAGGAGATAGAGATTCAACAACAATGACATTCACCTAAATCCACTAGCAACAGAAACCGAAACTAATTGTTACATTACATTACACTTATTATTTTTCAGGGTATTGGTTACAGTCCCTGGAGCAATGTGTGGTTAGGTGCCTTGCTCAAGGGCACTTCAGCCATGGATGGAGATGTAGGGAGAGGTCGGGGGGATTCGAACCTGCAACCCCTAGATTGGAAGACCAACTCTCTAACCAGTTGGCCACAGCTGCCCCATACCTGTGTAGGGGTCGGAATTGTGGTTCATGGTTGAAACCTGGCTCTGCCATGGATACTGTGTAATAAAAGGATCATTTCAAGGGCAGACTTCAGCCAATCAGGGGTGCATTTCTCAGCAGCGTTGTTGACCAAGTTAGCAACTTGCTCGGTTGCAATGCAATTTACCACAAGCAACCTCCTCAGTTGCTAACTGGTTAGCAATGACGCTTACGAGAAACAGGGTGCAAAATGGGAAAACACTGTGAGACATGGTAATGATGAGAGGGTGTGGGGATCAGTTGAGCTTTGCTTAGACTACACAACTTCAAAAATCGCATCCCATTTTGACATCGGGTCGCATCGCACCGCACCCATACCTTAAGAGAATTGGAACCAACGATCTTGTATATTGTTGTATAATATTTACTAAATAATGAACTAATATTACAATAATAATATTCACTAGTGTAACCAAAGTGTAGCAAGTTTTGCAGCTAAAAATGTCAACATGGCAGACATTGGAGAAGATAGCCTTTTCATGTATGAGAACTGCAATTTTTCCAGTCAGAATGAATACTTAGAATTTGAAGGTGAAGGTAAGTATTCATGAAAAAGGTAACATTTGTGAATAGGCAGCATGGATTCTAGAAATAAACTACTTAACATTTTACACAGTGCACCTTTAAGAAAATACAATAAGGCAACAGCCCCATATTTGTAACTGAGCCCACCCCCAGCAGAGCCCAGCTGCACATATATACTGTTAGAAGAAAAGATAAGAAGAGTCCTTTATTTTACGGTCCCTAGTTGTCACCTGCAACAAGCAAGTCGTTGTAGTCAATATTGAGATAATAGCCGAGGTGACCGATGCCGCAAAACACCACGATAGCAGCCAAGAGGACAGAGGCAAAGTGAGCCACGGTGATGATCACAGAGTCCCTGAGAAGAGACATGGAATTGTATTACTTTAGGAGACATACACAGCATGCCTACTGTAAACAGCAACACAGAATATGTGGGGTTCAGATAATGATAAGAAGATTTACGATGAAGTACGGTAAGATAAGGTGGTTAGGTAAGATGTGCTGAGTTCTTTATTGCCACGCAGCTAAACATATTGGTTTTCAGTTATTGATGAGGTGTGTTCTTTATTGTCACAGAACATAACCTGCAGTTGGTGGCAATCAAGACAAATTCCTGCCAATTTCAACATGCAGCTGTATTGCTCTCACTAGCCTTGACGTGTCGGTTTCATGCCATTGGTCCGACAGCCCAATTAGTCCGACATCCCATTAGTTCGACAATTGACCACTGAGCACATTTGGTCTTAAAAAAGAGACCGCTGAGCACATATTGGCCACTAGTCTGTCCACACGCAATAAAACTATGCCCAAATCAAAACAATTCCTGACTCTAACTGTCAGTAAAGGCATGTTCTGCCAGTATACAATTGTTTTAGCGTTGCAATTTTGTAAATATTCAACTGAAAAGTTAAAACTATGCCAAAATCAAAACAATTCCTGGTGTTAACCATATGTAAAGGCGTATTTTGGGCTGTCAGACTAATGGGCGGATCCCGAATTGTCAGTCATTTATTTATTTTCTAATCCATATACGGTATATAAAAAAATCGGTGCTCTATATGTGCGCGCATTATGGACCTCGCCTATTTCAAAATGCTGGCTACGGTCCTGACTGGCTTCCTTGCCTCGACCGAAAGGTTGCCCCTTCTTGGGCTGAATAACATAATGCGGTGGTATTCTAACAAGAGTAGCATGATCAAAGCAAATGCATGTTAAAATTGGCAGGAATTCTCCTTTGTGATCAAAGAGCAAGTTGATTTAAACAAATCTGAGATAAGTGTTGTGCTATAGCAAGGCAGATATTGTGTGGTATGGTGTCACGAGGCATTGAATGTATTTTTTTTCCCAACCTGCAAATGTTGTTGTAGTTGTGCTTGTGGTAGCTACCCAGGGAGATCATGACCCCCGTCCCCACGCCAAAAGAGTACGAAGCCCCTGAAAAGGCACCTGTCCACACCTGGGGCATAGGAAACAACCATGCTATTATCTTACTGTGCAAACACACAGAACGTGACAAGAGTAACAATGGCATCAGAAGGTATTGATTTTACATTGACAATCTGGTGACAAAAGCAGTTTGGGCAATGAGAAGCGATTTGGATGTCATGAGTGAGTATGAGGTTGTACTGTATAAGAGTTTGTATTTAAACTTAATCGAATGTTATGTCAATGAGCTTTGCTAATCTGGGGTCCGTTTCTCGATTCTTGTCGTTGCTAACCGTCCTCAGACCGTTTTAAGACGTAACACCATTCCCTTGGATTTAGTGGTGAGCGTCGCTGTCGACAGAGAGTTGAGTCACTCTTACGAAGGAGGTTGCTACCATCGTTAGCAAAGACGCTTTCGAGAATGCCACCCCTGGGCTGTGTTTCCCAAAACCCTTAAAGTGATACTGTCCCATTTTTGGAAAAAAGCTTATTTTACACCTTCCCCTGAGTTAAATAATAGGGTTTTAGCGTTCTCCTGTACTTTCAACTTTTAACATTGAGTCCTATGAGACCAGTTAGCCGCCAGCTGGTCTCATAGGACTCAATGTTAACTGCTAGCTTGGAGGTAAAATTTGCACTGCTATACCCAGAGAACGGTTGAAAGTACAGGAGAACGGTAAAACCCTATTATTTAACTCAAGGGGAGGTGTAAAATAAGCTTATTTCCAAAAATGGGACAGTATCACTTTAAGTATGAGGGGCCCCCTATATACCGCATCACTTAAAGTTTATGCAGACAACAATTTTATAGGCCATCATACAATATCCACCCTTTTTTGATTTTCACATATTTGCTGTATTTCAAAGCGGTTCGTGTACTTTTTCGTTCATTCATTATTCTATTTTGGAATGAAACATGAAATTCAAAAAAGGGTGCAACTTCTTGACTGTATTTTGTTTTCTGCATGCGTTTGGCTCATACCATAATAGCATTTTAAAAAATGAAAACATTTTTGATAGTTTTTCAATGTGGGATATTTGTTTATTCATTTATTGAATTTCATTTGACTGACCCTTCCGTTTACCCGGAAAAAACGTTTGCCGTCTGTCGCATCAGAAAAGGTCTTGGTAACGACCAAACGAGACGTAAGCAAAGACGCCCCAGAACAGTAGCTGGAGCCAGAGACACAACAGAAAATAATAGAATGATGAAAAACACATCTTAACGATGTGCAGGCACGAGTGATGGTTACTGTATTGGAGCGTGCAATAGCCTATGTCCGCCTTATAAAATTAGAGATATGTTATGGACTTTATAACCCAACTTAACTTTATAACCCAAATAAAGGCTAAAGCTTCTGGAATCAATAGCATACATAACCTATTGAACCTTTTACATGTAGGAAATGCATTAGGGAGCAAACGGTCCAAAGCAGTGTTCATGCACAAACTGTTGCGTATTCTTAATGAGCTGAAGCGCGCGCTCTCCACACCACGTTTTACACACGTTGAAAACACATTTTCACTTTGGTGTATTTGAAACATTAGTGATATTATTGGAAAGCATTGTGTCCGGGTAGATACACCTAAAGGCTGGAGATGAACTGGGAAACTGATGCTGATCATCAGAGCTGTCAAATGTTCTCAATGACAGTTGGTCTACCGCTTCCCGCCGAAGTTCTCTGTCCCCGTGTGAAAGACTATCTGGGGACTCGAAACAAGTGGCGACTTCAGATGATAGAAACACAGCGATTGTTCAAAATTAAATGCTATCAGTCTAAATTAAGAGTGAAATTACGACAAATCACCATTGCAGTCGCCAGTTGGTAGGCCTACGGACCCCTACGCACTTCTGAACGCTATAATATGGCCAAATACAATTAATGGTGGTGGCGCGTGCATGCACATGCTTGTGGTGCTTGCTTGCTATGGATACGTAACCATCTCATGACTGGTTGTGAATGCCACAAAATATTCTTCGCACACTCATCACAGATCAACCACATCCTTGAAGTAGCAACGTTCTGAATAGTGCATCAACAATGCTTGCAAAGTCTATTTGCCTCCAAAGAAAACATGTAATGAAGGCTCAACCAGAATGATTTGCTTCCTGGTCACCCGAATTCGGAGTCCTATTAAACCAAATATGCAATTCAGAAAGACGTTTTTCTTTATTGCGTTTCTCTCTTTTCTAAGATTCAGCGTTTCATTTTCAGTACCTAGAAAATATCAAAACATGGCGCTTGGTTCCATTTCATAAGTGATACATAAGCGCAAAACACCATTCCTTATTCATTTCTCGTGTGAGATCCAAAATAGAGTAATGAATGAACGAAAAAAATACACGGACCTGGTCGGTTGGTCCGTGTATTTTTTCGTTCATTCTTTTTTCTATTTTGGAAGTCGCACGAGAAAAGAAAAAGGACTCATTTGTGATGTTTTACGCTTGAAAATCACTTGTGAAATGAAATCCAACGCCATGTTTTGATAACTGTTACATACTGAAAATGAAACACTGAATCGTAGAAAAAAGAAAAAAGTCATGAAGAAAAATGACCTTTGAATTGCGTCTTTCGTTTATTTAGGACCGTGAGATGGTTTTGTAGCCTATAACAGTGTTTCCCAACCAGGGGTACGTGTACCACTAGGGGTACGCGAGCACACCTCAGGGGGTACTTGGAAAAAATGAATAATAAGAAATGTATGACGTGTAGTCACATTGGGGTAAAGGAACAAATATAGAGCATGAGTGAAGGGGTACTCATCATATGACAAAATTGCCAAGGGGGTACGCAGGACAAAAAAGGTTGGGAGGCATTGGCCTATAAGCTTAGATATCCCAAGCGCAAAGGCGCATGCACGCGCCACCACCATATTGAGTAGGGCGCCCTTTGTGAGGAGTAGAAGATAGATTTACAGTTTTTATGCTGCAATTTAACTTAAAAACCGACTTAACCTTTGCAACAAGTTGAGATTTCATGTGATTATGTATGCCTATCCTTCTCACTTGATTGTATTTGCATAGCGCTAATAACAGAACTACAGAAGTGTGTACTGTAGTTCATTACATGAGCATCCCGCACAAACCTAACCTCTTCCCCCTTGCTCAACGAAGGTTTGCAGACATCTTTATTATGTATTATTATTATTTTTATTATATTATTATTATTTATTATTTGACATCTTTTCACATTTTATGAAAATACACGCAAGCAGTGTAGGACAGCTGCGCAATGGGAACGTTGACGGGGAGGGTTTGTAGGCTATAACTGTCACTGATTCAGAGAGGTTTTTGACAGCTCTGATGATCAGCAATCTTCATTTTCTCAGATCATCTCTGGCCTTTAGATGCAGTATACCTGGAAGCGTCCTACCAGTAATGCCATACGAAAATACACCAAAGTGTATTAAGCGTGCCTACATAAACAGGTAGTTTTTTTTTCAAACGCTCGAAAAAGCGTGCAGATCAGCTCTCCAAACACGTGTGTCAGCGCATCAAACTCGTGAGCGAAAGAATAGGCCCACCACTCAACTTTGTTGCTTTGGGTCTTTCTCAAAGCCTAGGCCAGTGTCCTTCCAAGTGTATCAGCCTAATTAGTCACGCCCAGTGATTGGATACTTTTTGGTGAACTCTACTGAATATCCAATCACTGGGTGTGACTAATAAGGGGTATCCAAACACTGGGCGTGACTAATTAGGCTGATACACTTGGAAGGACACTGGCCTAGGCTTTGAGAAAGACCCTTTGTTGCAGGCTGTTCTTCGCCTCCGTTCACAGGTAGGCCTAAATACCTTACCTGATTCTTACCACCTGAGGCATGGGAACGCCCCCGCGTGACGTAGCCGAACGCAGCCAGATGATGTAAATCAGGTTACTAAATACCTGCTAGATTGCTGATAAGCAAATGGTGGCAAAATAATTACGCAAGACATAAAGCATAGGCTATCTTTCAATAGCCTAATCATATGGCTGTCGCATTACATACCACTGCTTTGGACTATTTGTTCCCTTAGGTAGCCTACTGTATGTAGTTGTGGAACTGTAGCCTACATTGAGATAGCCTAACCGGTAAAATGATGTCCATAAATGAAATGTTGCTCATTCAATAAGACGGACGTTCTGCACGCTCCAAGAGGCTGGCCAGATCATTCGTGCCGCGCATAGGCTACATGCCAAGGATGTGGGTTTTTTTCATTCTTCTACTTTACTGTTATGTCCCTGGCTGGATTCTGGAGCTTATTTTCTATGCTCCATATGGTCGCTATAGGGGAATATAGGCCTATACCTTCGCTGGTGCGAGTCAGACGGCAAATATCCTTCCGGGTAAACTATAGCGTCAGTCAAATGAATTTCAGTAAATGAATAAACAAATATTACTAATTGAAAATCGCTCGAAAATGTTGTCAATTTATCAAATACTATTTTCATATGAGGCAACAAATGCTGAAAACCAAATACAGTCATTTCTGCTTTCATTGCTATACACAAAAAAAGAAGTTTCACCCTTTTTTGAATTTCATTTTTCATTCCAAAATAGAATAATGAATGAACGAAAAAGTACATGGACCACCTTGGCGCGGCACAAGTGATATGGCCAGTCTCTTGGAGCTTGCAGAACGCCTGCGTTGTTGAATGAGCAACATTCCATTTATAGACATAGGTTAGGCTATTTAATTAAATCGATAGCCTTCATAGCTCATTGTAGGCCACATTTTCACACCTAGGATATATACAGTAGGCTACCTTAGTAAGAAATAGTCCAAAGCAGTGGTGTGTAATCGACAGCCACATGATATGACATATGAACATATGAAACTGTCTTCTGATAAAAATAAAAAATAAATCATGGAGTCATGCACCCTCCAGGTTACAGAGATGATGAATATTTCAGCTTGCTTTAGTGGTCAGCCTAAAAGACAGCGTATATGATGGTAAGGGGGTGCAGTGGTGCCTTGGTTATGGTCTTCCTACTCATGTGGGACGTTAAAATGAATGCTGAATGATATATTTTATCATTTTATGATATATTTTTAAACTGCATATATAGTTACCAAGGCATTATATTTAGATATTGCCCCATAATGATGGAAAATTAAAATACATTTCTACTATGTTCCAACAGTGACGTTCCATCATAAGAGTGAACAGGTGATAAAATGGCAAATATGCAAATGTGTTTATCATGGCCGCATCAGTCAAACAAACTAAGGATATGGGTTACTGGAACCATGTCCTGTGATCTACTGACACCAAGATAAACAAATTTGCTTTAGATGGTGTGAAGCATGTGTGGTGGTAAAAAGTGATTTGTACAAAGAAACTTGCAGCATGCTTCAAGCAATGTAGTGGAAGTGGCATGGCTTAGGGCTGTGTGGATGCCATCAACAATAGGAAGCTGAATTTCACCAAAAGAAACATGCTAGTGAACATGTACTGTGACTACTGAAGCAGATTATGATACTCGCTATAGGATTTCATTCAAATCTCACACACATCTAGTTTAGCCAGGTGCTGATTCAAAATGTAAAAGCCCAATGTAAGGCAAGGATGAAACGCACACCGATGACCTCCCTTCTAATCCCTTTCAATTTTGAGATGTTTCAGGCCAACACGGCCCCTTCTCAGACACTATATGGGAATTTAACATAAGGGTGTACTCACTTTTGCACCAGCATAATTTCACAAAAAATGACAAATATTTAATTTAAGTTGTACTGTTGACGTATTACACTTACTATTTGAGCATTTTGGGAATAACTTGTGTGTTTATTAAAATAATGTTCAAAATGTTACTTTTAAACAGTGGTATACTCATTCATTTTGTTTGTTTTGTCTTTGTGTTCCTTCTGCATTGATGTATGTATAGCTACTGGACACCTTAATTTCCCTCGTGATAAATGACACTCTTCTCTAGGCCTACTCTACTCTAAACTAAACAGAATAGAACTTAGTGTGAGTGTGTGCCAGTGTGTTGGGTACGTGCATGCTTGTAGTTGTGTGAAATCTTATGTAACGGAGGCTAACTAGCACAGAGTTGGCGTGGAACGTTGGTAAACCTCCCTCCGATAGCTTCATACAGTCTCGTGCCGTTGGCCCGAGAGACTAGTCTCTTGGCCCAGCGGTATCGTACTGTGTCTCCCATTGCCGAACCGTTGTAGTTGACGAGGTCGCACGTTCGATCCCCGAGGGGGGTGAAAAGGTGCAAGATGACCTCCGTCACACTTACATTAATATCACTCAGTCGGTACCAAGAAGGTCTGAAGGCGTTGGCGAGACAGTATCCAATGCCTGGCAGTCTCAGGGTTGCCACTAGGAGAATGAAGAGGACAGCATAGGGGAGCAGTGTAGTCACATACGCCACCTGCAAAAAAATATGCAAAGAAACAGGTGTGCATTGGACAAAAATGTTTCGTGGCTAACTACATACTGTAGTCTAACTACAGCATGTTAAGTTTGCTTTGGTTACCTGGTTGCCATGCAATTGTTACCCCTTGGCAATAAACTAAGGTGCTAACTGGCAAGCTAAGTTGGTCTTGGGACTAGGTCTAAGACTAGGTACTTATGGCAAGAATATGGTTGCAGTGTGTGTGGCCTTACTGTATATACTATAATTATGAATGGGTGTTGTTTTGTGTTTCTATGGTTTGTTTTGGTTGGAAAGGTTACAATTTGGAAATATATTCAACATACATAAATAGATTATCTTTTTTACAAACCTAACAATTTATTTTGACTTAATCAATTTTGATAGAATAATGAGGGCAAAAAGGTCAAAAATGTCTGGTAGAGCAGGCTATCGCTAAAAACATTGAACTATAAATTTCAACCCGTTCCTGTACTTTGGCATAATTCAACATTTGTCTTGTTTAACAGTGAGTACAACAAACGGGATCTAATTTTCACTTTTAGTGGCCCTCATTTATCAAAGCAGCGTATGACAAGAATCATGCATACGTCGTGCGTACGTTCTTTTTCTACGACCAGTTAGCACTTATCAAATCTCATCATAACGTAAGCACAGGAAAGATTAAATCTGTACGACTGCTCTCAGATGGTGTATGCCGTTTTCAAGTTGGACTTGAGATGACTCATTACATTACATTACATTACATTGCATTTGGCAGACGCTTTATAACCAAAGCGACTTTCAAAAGAGGACATAATCAAGCCAACATCACAAGCAAATACAAAGTGCACAGGAGATATACAGAACAACAACTCACCAACTTGAGTAGCAGTTGTAGTGCAACAACTCATCAACATAAATATGTTATTATAATTAATAATATAATTACCTACGCCAAGGAGGTAATGTTTTCGGTCGCGTTGGCTTGTCTGTCTGTTTGTTTTTTTGTCTGTCTGTCTGTTTGTTTATCAGCAACATAACTTAAAAACGTATCAACGGTGTTGGACGAAACTTTGGTGAGTTGTTGATAATGACCCAAGGAACAAGTGATTAAATTCTGGTGGTGATCTGGATCACCAACCGGAACCAGGGGCCTCATTTATCATCAATTCGTTGAATGCATTCTAAATTGTGAAATATAGAATGGTCGCAAGTATAGAAAAATCAGGATTTATCAAACGTGCGTTGGCTGCTCCTACGCTCACCTCTCCATGATAAATCCCACACCTTCCAAATCACTGTGCACGCGCGCATTCGGGGTAATTTGCATCCCGAAATGCCTCCAAGTAACCATATATGGTATTAAAATACATTCAAATGCCATGTGAATTTGAAGGCGTCCCCCTGTTTGGACACACATGAACACACGCGGACACACGCGCCACACGAAGCACTGGCGGGAAGTGAAACATTTCTGCGGCAGAAGTGGAGGTGCTTTTGACAGGAGGAGGACAGTGTTTCAAAATAAGTAAAAGAAGGAGACACACATGGAGGAAAACACTGTAAAATAGCACACTGTCATACTCAATTGCCATTCAATGCAAAGGGTACCTTGCATGGTCAATATTATTTGCAATTTCATGTTTCTTCCACTCGCACGCATGGTCTGAGGTGTGCGTAGATTTAGGCACATTTCTACGTTCAGGTACATGTTCATAAATCCAACACTTTGCCCAGAAATGATTGCACGCACGCTTTACGCACAGATCTGTGCCTAAGAACGCTTGATAAATGAGGCCCCAGGACTTTTTGAAAGATTCTGTCAGCAGGATAACTCAAAAACGAATCAACTGATTTGAACGAAACTTTGTGGAGTTGCTAGTAATGACCCAAGGAACAAGTGCAACACACTAATGTCAACTAAACTATGTACTAAATGAATCCAGTAAAATTTTATTTCTAACAGCATCAATCAATCCTTTCAATTTGCTTTGTGTCCAAGGGAATGAAATGGAAACTCACCTTACCGGTAAGCTTCACGCCTCGGAAGATACAAAGGTATTCGATGATTAAAGTAAGCACGAGACATCCAAGTAGTTCCCAGCGTACACTGCCCATTTGTCCAAGTCCATCTGAAATCCCAAGAACCCGGACACTGACACACACACACGCACGCAGGCACGCAGGCACGCACGCACGCACGCACGCACGCACACACACACACACTTGCATGAAAAATCTTGCAGAACACTCAGGACGCTTGCCAGCTGGTAACTCCCCTCTTGTCTATGCCCATGCATTGTGTAGAAACAGGGTTTGGGCAGTCACCTTGAAAGCAAATACCTACCAGACAAAGATTTTATATTACATACGTATGCAATGTCTTAAGTAGTGTCTTGGCAAAAACGTTGAAAAGCTTCTTAATTCATACTTTCTTCTGTTCAAAACGGCGCTTTTTGCACACCACTGTACAGTCGTTGGATAGGTGTATAGGATATTATCTCAGTGGGGTTGTCATTCAAGTGTTAAGAAATCATGCACACTGTCCATTCCACCAACAAACTTTTATACAATGTTCAACGAAATGTAAAAGGTTTAAGTTTGTCGGTGGAATGGACAGTGTGCGGGATTTCTTTAACACTTGAAATACTGAACTTTCGGTAACACTTTCTATGAAGCCCATATCTATAGCACATTATGAGCGGATTTATAACAAATTATAATGCACATTATAATTACTTACAATGCATCACGACTATACCCATGATGTTTCATGATGTTGTATGTTAACAGTTATGGATAACCATGAATCTAGCTTATAATTCTTTATAAATCCAAGGGTGTAATGAGTGCTCATGACTGGATATAAACTACAGGATGCCTGATGGGGCTTACAGTACATTATGATGCATTATACAGTGCATTATAGATGCATCCATATAAACTTCACTTCACTTAGAGCACACATTGACAACTTGTGATCTCACATGGAACATTATAGCATCTTATGATCCCTTATGACCGTTTTTCATCCAGGTCTGTGTATAGAGGGGTATAGGTACTCATAATGTGCTATAAGCCCCATCAGGCAGCCTGTAGTTTATAGCCAGTCATGAGCACTCTACACCCTTGGATTTATAAAGTATTATAAGCTAGATTCATGGTTATTCATAACTGTTAACATAAAGCATCATGAAGCATTATGAGTGTAGTCATAATACGTTGTAAGTAATCATAATGTGCATTATAATTTGTTATAAATGTGCTTATAATGAGATATAGACATAGGCTTTAAGTAAAATGTTACCGAACTTTCTTTAGTAGCATCTGAGTTCAGATGCAAAACCCCCTAACTCCATTTCTGAAGACCTGCACTTCTATATTTTTAGAGAACCCCTTTGTTGGTTTGGTTTACATTCATGTACTTGATAATACATATAAATAGTTATATTACATAAATGTATAATGTATTGCTTGTATAATGAATTGCTTGAAGAAGGTCAGTAGACCGAAACGTTGCATTAAACCATGCAAATGTGAACAGTGTGCGGGAGCTTTCTTTACTTTAACGTTGGTGACCTAGGGGTTCCACTCCTACGCACCTGACCAAGGAGGTGTGCAAGAATTCTCCACTTACTATATTACATAAATAAAATAAAAAATATGCAATTTTGATAGCTTTGTATTAAATAAAAATGAATTAAGATTATTTTCTGAAAAGGCACTTAGAGGGGGTTTGCATCTGAACTCTTCTAATAGAAATGGTGTTAATGAATGAATGCAGGGCTCGCTGCTCACCGGAAGAACTCCTCTGTAGCCCTCGGCGCCTCCCATATACCGGTGCTGTCGTTAAAGAAGCTGGTGTAGTTGTCCACGTCGTTCAAGAGGCTTCCGATGGCCTCTGGCGTGTTCCAGGCGTTGTCGCTGGTCAGGTAGGGCAGACTGGAAGTGAAGGAGCTGAAGAGGTAGAACAGGATCCAGCTCATCAGGACGTTGAAGTAGCCAATGAGGACGAAGGACATCACCACCATGCACATCCCGACTCCTGTGAGGCACGCACACACACACACATACACAAACATACACACAGACACGCACACACAAATACACACACACACACACACACACACACACACACACACACACACACACACACACACACACACACACACACACACACACACACACACACACACACACACACACACACACACACACACACACACACAACACACACACACACACACACACACACACACACACACACACACACACACACACACACACAAATACACACACACAAATACACATACACACACATTCACACGCACCCTCGCACACACTCACCCGAAACATAACACACGTACTTTAGCATACAATATACTTTGATACACACATACACACACACTCCCCCACTCACACAACACAACACATACAGGGGTTATGCAAAATAATGGAAACACCTGTTATTTTAGTGAGGAAAGTTTCATGGCTCAAGTGGACCAGCCTGTCGGCCAATCTTCATTCATTGCACATTGCACCAGTAGGGTGAAGTGTGAAGGTTCAAGTTAGGTTAGAGCATAGTTTTGCTCAAAATTTTGCGATGCAAGCAATATTATCAGTGACATGTCAAGAGTTCAAAAAGGAGAAATTCTTGGCGCACGTGTAACTGTTGCATCTTTGACCAAGACAACAAATCTTTGTGATTTATCAAGAGCCACGGTATCCAAGCGAATGTCTGCATACCACCAAGAAGGATGAACCACATCATTTTTTCCTTTCACAACAAAAAACAAAGATATGGCTATATAAAATAGGTTTTGTGAGTGGTTTCGCCAGAAGTGTTGTCAGTCCAAGAAATGTTCAAGCAGCACTGAGTGCTAGCCTGATTATCACCAGCTTTCAAATCTCTTCGAGACTTGGTCTGACCAAGAGCATAACAATTAACATCTACCAAACGGCATGGTTGACCCGCCACACGAGTGTGCGAACCTTTTTTCGAAAAATATGTAATCTTTTTGTTCAGCACCAGGGATTGTGCACAAGTAACTCTCTACAAATGGTTGACCCGCCGCCCTTGATTTGCTAATGGTTGTTTGCTTCCCGACAAAGTGGGAGGAGTTCCTGATTTTTCGGGTGCTCAGAAAATACTTGCATTGCTCTTGACCTGACTAAGTTGTTGCGTCACTAGGAGGGCACAGCCTGGCTACTGAGTGCAGCACAAATGGGCAATGCCATGGCCTACCTTTGAACAGGGGGCAGAGCTGGGTGAAGGCCTTCACAGGCCCTCTCTGGGTCAGCTGGCCAATGGAAAGCTCCAGGTACACCATCGGCAGGGTGAACAGAACCATGGTGATTAGGTATGGGATGAAGTATGCAACTGGGGAATAACACACACACACACACACACACACACACACACACACACACACACACACACACACACACACACACACACACACACACACACAGACACACACACACACACACACACACACACACACACACACACACACACACACACACACACACACACACACACACACACACACACACATTGCTGAAACGGAAAGCATCATTAAAGAAAAGTCCAATAGGAGATGCTTTAAACCACTGCCCTGATAGCTAATGCATTGCATGTTTATAAGCATGGAATATTCCGATTTTAAACGGAATACTGACAGTATGCATGCGTTGATGTTATCGAATAGCCGGCCGCGTGAACAGACAGGAATCCCAAAATGCTATGTGGTTAGCTGCTTACTATTGGAAGTCCTATTGGAGCAGTGCATGGTTAAAACCTGTTTTGTAGTCGGCTGGATGGTCAAGCCGTTTCCGTGGTTTCCGTACTACTACTGACTGCTTCCTGGTAGAACATATCTTATCGTGTGTACGGGGTACCTAACCCCCTCCAGGCAGCTCATGGGGCTGTGAAAGTAAAAAAAATTGACTGGATTGCAACTGACCGATCAAGCCTATTTTCCGATCCACCTCAAATTGCCCCCTAGATCAGTGGTTCCCAACCTATGGGTTGGGACCCAACTTATGGGTCACCAAAGATCCACAGAGGGTCGCGGAGCCCTCTTGAATTTAAGGGGTTTCGTTTTAAATATATATAGCCCATTTTGAAAAAATGAAAAAGCATGTTAACTAATATATGCATAGAAGCAACAAAATGTAAGTGCTACATTAAACATTTATTCTATAGGGCCTATTTGACCAAAGACAAATTGAGGAATAAAACAACTTAAATGAGTTTTCGCAGGAAACAGAGGCCATCTTGTGACTCCCTCTCGTGCGGGCGCTCGCGCGGTTGGGTCACCAATGTTTACAATAGTAAAAACATGGGTCCCTTAAGAAAAAGGTTGGGAACCACTGCCCTAGACCATATGCTGTACCTCAGAATTAATGATAACCAATGTTGTGGTTGTCGACTTCACTTGTCAAACGATTTGTGAGTTAAGTGCATGCAAAAGTAGGCCTATGTAATTATTTGGGCTTCACAACAGAAGTCGCATGTCTGACGTGCAGCCACTTAAGCCACTGTGCAGCGGTAGGACTGGCTGTGCACCTTCAGCCTCAGTTCATGTCAACGTTGTAGTCTCTTACCCAGTTTTGCACAAAAACTAAATTCACCTTTCTTGCCTGCCGAAAATGAGCGGTCTTACGACACCAATCCAAACTTTCAAAAGTCACTGCTATCATATGTGAAATCCAGAGCACATGCCAAACAGAATCAGGATTTAGCTTGACTCGCTCCATTCACTTCCATTCAAAATTTTGCGAGTTACAGCCCCATGGATCGGAAGTAGTTTGGCGTGACTTAGGTGCCCCATATCAGAATCGTTTTATGCGTATTGTAAATGAAGTTATATTAAGATCAAGCCAATCACACTTGACTGCAACATTTGAGTGACGGCAGCTTCCAACCAATCATAGGCTGCCTCCTATCTCAGAACCCTGCTTTATCAGCAGTGGTTTGCAACGCAATATAGCATTTTTAGGGAGCATACCAAAGAATTCCAAGCAACATGACAATATGTTGTCCTAAACTATGTTTTGTTTGTGCTTGATTCCTGTAAAACTCCTTATTCTTCATGAATATGGACGCATTCCGGAAATATTCCGGTAGCACAACGCTCCTCCACACATGCAAACGGAATATTCTGGAAATTGTACTTAACCAAATACTGACAATATTCTATCCCAGCCCCCTTCCATCCATCACCCATCATTTGATCCGGTCCAGTGGTGTAGTCTACTTTTTTATGGTGGGTATACTGTATATTTGAGCATTTTTTTAAGTGGGTAAACTGTGTATATTTGTGCTATTCAAAACAATGGATCAATCAATTTTAAGTGGGTATACTGAAATCCCTGAAATTTAGAAGTGGGTATACTCTGTATACCCGTGTTCTACGTAGACTACACCAGTGGTTCTTAACCTTTTTCTCTCAGCGCACCCCCTTACCTGTTAACAAGACTAGCCGTGCACCCCCAACCCAACATCTATAATGTGTACAAGCACTAAAAAAGGATTTTAGTGATGTATTACAATTATTTTTGCCTGAGATATCAATGAAAACCTTAATGACTTTAAATGGGGACCAAAACAATGGCCTACTTATAATGTTTCCAAGAAGAATTTTGGTCACAACCTCAACACAAACAATATTCTGCGCACCCCCTATAATGTCTGGCGCACCCCAAGGGGGTGCCCGCACCCCAGGTTAAGAACCACTGGACTACACCACTGATCAGGTCCATCATTTCACTTCTTTTTTGAGAGAAAATGTGCAAATGATAAAAAAAATTTCCCCTTTGTGTCATCTTACCTCCGCCGCCAATGTGCCACCTAAAAAAAAAAATAGAAAAGCTCCCAGTGTCCACTGCATAGCCGAGGGCAGTGAGAATAAAGTGGCTGGGGCGCTCCCAGCTGTCTCTCTGCTGGTCCATAGCATCAGGGGGTGTCACCAAACTCTAGGGTCCTGCTGTGTCACGCACTGGCAGATAGTAGAGCAGAGTAGAGCAGAGCAATGTAGAGTAGAGTGATGTAGAGCAGAGTAAAGTAGAGTAGAATAGAGATAATACATTTAGTATGAGTGAAGAATCGCAGCATGGAGGGGGCACCAAAATCTGGGGTCTTCCTGCATTATGCACTTGCGGATAATAGAGCATAGAGCTCAGAAGAATACAGTACAGTCCCGGCAGGGCAACTCGCGACACACTGCGTTTCACTGTGTGCATGGCAGCATGGGGCTGTCACATTCACATTTAACTCAGGGTCCTGTCACACACAAGATACATAGTAGGGTCCGGGTTACTGTATATTATACTTGATGGATTCCAAAGGAAATGAAGATGTCAATACACACACACACACACACACACACACACACACACACACACACACACACACACACACACACACACACACACACACACACACACACACACACACACACACACACACACGCACACACACACGCAGCAAAAATACTTGTTTTTATATATGACATATGAACATGGGGGGCTTAGAAACATAGGTTGAAAGGGAACATCATAAATATACTGTAGGCCTGCACTGTATAGAAGGCTTATAGCCTATACCTGTGGATCGCATGAGTCCTCCCTCAATTACGTAAAATACAATTTAGTCCTCTGATTCAAATTAGTCTCAAGACTTCGAGCCTTTCATTGTCATCATGCAATTTGTGTAGGCCTATACAACAGAACTAAATACACTAAAATTACAAAGGGTTCCTGAACAGAGTGCAATTTTGAGTTTTAGAGTGATTTCTCTCTCTCTCTCTCTCTCTCTCTCTCTCCTCTCTCTCTCTCTCTCTCTCTCTCATAATTTCAAGTATGATCATCTGCAGAATGCGAGACAGAGGTGTGGAGCTCCAGTCCCTCCCATTTAGCCAGCCCTAGGCTGTGGGCGGAGCTGCGAATGAGCCTGTTACCCTGGGTAGAAGCAGTCGGGTCAACTAGCTACTACAAAAGTTTTGGACGGGCGGTTAGACAAATAGGGCTTTGTTATAATTAGAGGCAGACGTTTTCCTCTTTTCTCGGAATCCACAACTGCCTGACGCAGGGGAAAGGACGTTGCGAAATGTAGTGGTATTTGGGCGCAGCTGCAGAATCTACCCGAGAACTGCCACACATTTCTGACGAAACGACATGCATTGTACCGTAACGCCTGGAATATTACATGTACGCTACATGAATTAATGATCATATCACAAATTACCCAAGCAGCAAGGATGCCATCATTTGTAGCCTGGAGAGGGTCTGACTGGGATAACACAAGAAGGCACAGTCGGACTTCAGGAACTTCGGTGTCGCATAGCGTGCGCAACTAACAGGCACTGAATTAATTTAATGAACGATGCTTCTTGTAAGATCTGCACGGTGCAATTCGAAAACCAGGGTTTAGGTATCCACATCTCCAAACATAATCTATGCGCATGTATGACAGTAGCTTTTCAGCGTATGCTATTTTTTCATGCGAATCAATCTGTTAAAACCAGTTAGAGGAGTGCATCTGATTTGTTGTGCATACTTTTAAAAACAATGCAAGGGGAACATGGTTTTACTGGATAGCCTTCAGCACGGCACATTCCAAGCGGCCAAATGCTGGTGTAATTACAGTTTGGCTGGTAAAAAAAAAGACCAACTTACAAACCACTTTGACCCACGAGTGTGTGTTTGGCTGGGGATGAACCAAAAAAAAAGCTGATTTAGAGTCCTGGCCTTTAGAAACCGTTATCCCGCCTGCCTTTAGAGACGTGTAATCCAAGTCGCCGCATTACTTACCCAGTCGGACCGCAGAAACGATTCTTTCTCAAAATATCCCCGTCTGATAAATTAATCGGGGGGAAAAGAAGCCGAGGTATCAGAGTGTGTCGAAGACCCAGAGGGGGATCCAACTTAACGGGGTGGGGAGAGGGCTGGG